>NC_055692.1:37515686-37580686 GCF_017639745.1 Melanotaenia boesemani | reverse complement strand
CCAACCTCTTATCTATAATCGTGTTAAATAATCAAGATCTCAATTTCAGTCAAAATAATCGTGATTATCATTTTTCCTATAATCGAGCAGTCCTAGTGCGTGTGTATATTCTGTTTATTTTCATATTTAGTTATAAGTATGCGTTGTCATAGCTACGTCTCCGGCATTTATAAAGAACCAAACTTTTTGAAAATCGCTATTAAATTGAGCAAGCTGAGAGGGGGTCTGTGAAGATGGGGGTGGATGATTGACGTCAATCAAACTGCCTGTAGCTAAGAGCTAACTGAGCTAACCCCGCGCAGTGGTAGCTAACCAGCTAACGGAGGTAGGTGGGCTAAAGTGAAGGTGCACTGTTAGCTGGCTAAAAACTGCAGTTGTGCTGCTCTCTCCCATCTTTCCCCGGATATTGGATACCTGTCAATCAAAAGGACACGCCCCTAATTATGCTGAATTTCAAGATTAAACACCATCTAAACGAATGAGTTAGAAAAAAATTCACCCCCCTCACAGTTGTCATGGAGGTAAACTTGACCTTTTAATCCTAAAATGTTTTTTTTACCAGGTTTAAACCTCGTCAGCTGCGGCCGTTCGGCTCCATTGGCTAACAGCAGGGATGAGACATCAAGCCTTAAGATATCTGTGCCTTCACAGACCGGACGTAGGGGCTGTTAGCATGATGCTAGCGTTAGCTTCCACAGACGCACGTGCATGCGTGAGTTGGAAGTTGAATTCTGACATTGTGGATTTACATCCCAAATGTGTCGTTTAATAGTTCCTGTCCTGTGTGACCGTGCACGTGGTCAGGTATCTGGCTCGAAGTGAAGGTTTCCTGAAAGACTTTCCGTTTGTTTACTTCTTTAAAAGGTGTTTTTGTTTACTGCTACGTGCTTGTTGCTCTTTGCCCAACACGTAAATCTGATGTTTGGTGTGAGCGTGAACTCTGTGATGTGACTCCAAGCTATGTGTGTGTGCATGGAGCAGGTGAAGTGATGGCGTCTGCAGCAGACGAGCAGCTGTGTCTGAACATTTGCAGCAGTGCGTCTTCATCATCATCATCTGCGTCCAACACGAGGAAACGTCTGACGGCTCAGCAGAGATGGGCAGCAGTGAGTATACACACACACACACACCACACTCTCACACACACACACACATTTTCAGGCCACTTTTATGTTGTATAACTTCCAGAAAGCAGCAAAGAAGAAGAGGCTCAGCTCCTCGGAGGAGGCGAAATGCTCCTTTAAACAGAGACGGTGCCTTCCTCATACAGAGGAGGAAGAGGAGGGTGCACCGCCTGCAGACCTGCAGGTGAGCTCACCTGCTCACACATTTCTCACTATTTGATTCACTGAAAACAACAGAAGAAGAAAATGTCTTGTTGTTCAGGCTCAGCCCCCTGAAGTAACACACAGGACACCACAGAAGAAGAGAGACAAGATGGAGGAGAAGAAGAAGGGTGTGAAGGAAACGGGGCACGGCAGCATCAAGACTTCCTCTCTGTTCAAACACAACCCAGACATCCCAGAATTCCACAGGTAAACAGCCTCCGATCGGCTCAGCTGACTGGTCTCTGATTGGTTCATTCATTAACTTCATTTTCCACTTTCTTTCTTTTATTCTTCTTTGCTTGTTTTACCTCATCACTTTATTCTCTCCCCGTCTTCCTTCTTTCCTCCTCCCCTTCACGTTTTTCTTTCCTCACTTTCATTCCCCTTCTTCCTTTTCCCTCATTGTCGCTTTCATTTAATTTTTAATCTCACCATCCTTCTTTCTTTCCTTCTCTTCCTTTCTTGCCTCCCGCCCTCCTTCCTTCCTTCCTTCTTCCCTTCCTTTGCTGCTCCAGACCAGCCGTTTCCCCGGTAACGGAGAAGGTGTTTACATCCGACTCGTTTTCAGAGCTCCACTTGCATCCCCACCTGGTAACACACTCACACATTATTCTTTTTCTCGGGATCTGTGAGGACCTTCCTTTGAGCGTTTTGATTGGCTGTTTCTTCCACCAGGTGGCAACACTGAATAAAGTCCTGAATGTTTCCACTCTGACCAGGTGAGTTTACACTCAGGTTTTTCTTTTTTTCTTTTGTGGGTGAAGTTATTTATGTCCCACAAACACATCGTTTCTAGAAGGTTTAACCTTCACAATAACTTGTCTGAAAAAGACAAGCTAGTTTCCATGACGACAGCTACACAAGTTGGCGCTGGTTGTAGCTAGTCTGATTTGTTTTGTGTGTGTGTGTTTGTGTGTGTTCAGCATTCAGAAGCTGACCATCCCTGCTCTTCTGTCGGGCCGAGATGCCGTTGTTCGATCTCAGACTGGTTCAGGTAAGACACAACAACACCTTCATCAGCTGATCCAAACCAGTGGACGAGCAGGGCTCTGACACGGGTCAGGATTCTGGCCCATGAGAGGCCAGCACAGGCTGGATCTTCTCCTTGGGTGGCTGCTGAACCGACCAATCATACATCTTTACAGATAACAGGCGGCGTGTCCACCAGTCCAACCAGCAGCTAACTGGGATAGATACTGGCGTAGCTCCACGCTTGTTATTAGCGTGTTGCGGCTAATGACTAGCATAACGAGACCACTGGGATTATCTGATGTTTTGCTGTAACTTCACTATCGTAGACCAGAACACGAGGGGGAAAAATGTATTTTTTGTCACTTGGCCTAACTTTAGATTTAGTTTTTTCTTCCTCCTTATAGTGTTTCCTGTCAAAGAAAATATAAACGCACATGTTCACGAACACAAGTTTTTATAGAAAGTTTATCTGCCTGATTTATAAAAGATTTCATCCCAAAAAGTGTTGAAAATTGATTTGTTTCTAGTATTTAAGTTGAGAGGTGTAGCTCCATCCCCAAGCTCCTCGGTACCTGGCTTATCCAGTGTTCCGATTTTTCTCCTAGAAATAAATGCAAATTAGAACATTTTTTATATATACTTGTTAATTTGCATATTTAAACATAGAATTTCGGAAAGCTGCATTAGAAAAACCAATAATGTTATTGTAGACATTAAAGCTGTGGAGTATACATTTTCCCCACTCATCTGGCTGTCAGCCAAAATACGGTGTCGTTGTTATTTGCTTATTACGTAAAATCAGCAGTCGATGCAGAGGTTGGGGTTTGACCTGCAGTCCCAAACAGACCATGTAGAAATCTGGAGGAATGGATCATATTCGCTGGCTGTGACTGTTCAACTAACGTCAGGAGTAACATGCTAGCTTACATGGCTGCAGACTGGCGATTTCTTCGCGTACTAAACCTAGCAAACTTAAGCAGAAGGGGCGGTGGTTCTAAGAAAAATCCCCAAAAAAAGAGAGAATTTGTTTAACTTCAGCAGAACAAGCACTGATTTCAGGCAGGGTTGGTCCAGTCAGTTCGGTGAGTTACTGCTTGAGTTTCTGTCTTGGTTTCGGGTTATTGTTTACATTGCTGGTGTGGGGTCTGTCGTTAGCACCTTCTCTCTACAACCAGTTGAGGCCGTGATGCAGGCCCACTGGTTACTGCTCAGGTAAAGCAGATAGAGGCGGTTTCAGCCGGTTTCAGTCAAGCAAAGTGAGCTCAGCTGTGTCAGCTCCAGGTACTTTACCACACATGGTGCACTGAAGTGTCAGCGAGGTGTCGGCCATTGTGTCAGCTACGTCGAGTTAAGACCACAAAGGGTAAAGACCTGCAAGTCTACCTGCGCGAGTCCACCGAACAAGGACAAACAATAAATAATAATAATACTACATTTTATTTAAAAGCGTCTTTCAAAAGGACACTGAACAAAGGAATATTAAAATAGTTTAAAAACCACTATGTACAAAACAAACATTAAAACAGTTAAAAACAATAAGTGCAAAACTAAGCAGAATGGAGGACAACAGAAAGATGGAGAATGACTAGATGACGTAGGACTGTCTGAACAAATGTGTTTTGAGTTGTGATTTGAAGAGAGGAAGAGAGTCTGTGGTACGGATGTCAGGGGGAAGAGAGTTCCAGAGATGGGGAGCAGAGCGGCTGAATGCTCGGCTCCCCATAGTGACGAGACGGGCAGGGGGGACAAGAAGCTGGAGAGAAGAAGAGGAGCGAAGTGAACGGATCGGAGTGGTAATGTGCAGGAGATCAGATATATATGGAGGGGTCAGATTGTGGAGTGCTTTGAATGTGATGAGGAGAATTTTAAAGTTAATTCTTTGTTTTACGGGGAGCCGGTGAAGTTGTTGTAAGATGGGGGTGATGTGGTGAGTAGTAGGGGTCCGTGTAATGATGCATGCTGCAGAGTTTTGGAGGAGCTGCAGTTTCTGGAAGGATTTATTGGGTAGACCAAAGAGAAGTGAGTTGCAATAGTCAATCCGGGAAGTAACAAGACTGTGGACGAGGATGGCAGTGGTGTGGGGGGTGAGAGAGGGACGGAGACGAGAAATGTTTCTCAAGTGAAAATATGCAGACCGGGTGATACTGTTAATGTGGGAATGAAAAGAGAGTGTGCTGTAGAGGACGACACCCAGACTCTTTACCTGAGGGGAGGGAAGGACAGTTGAATTATTTATGGAAATTGGAAAACTGTTGGATTTGGAGAGAGTGGGGGGGCGTGCCTACCAAGAGGACTTCTGTTTTACAACTGTTGAGTTTGAGGAAGTTGGATGAAAACCAAGAATGAATTTCTTGTAAACAGGTGGTGGTGAGGGAGGTTGGTGGAAGTGAAGAGGATGGTTTGGTAGAGAGGTAGAGCTGGGTGTCGTCCACTTAACAATGAAAATTAATATTGTGTCTGCGAAGGATGTAACCAAGTGGAAGAATGTAGATAATGAAAAGGAGGGCCCCAGGACTGAGCCCTGGGGCACACCAGCAGAGACAGGGAAAGAGTTTGATTCATGGGATTTTAGTCGAATGAATTGTGTGCTTTCAGAAAGGTAAGAAGTGAACCAGGCGAGGGGGGTGTGAGTGATGCCGATGGATGATAGTCTGTCAAGGAGAATGCTGTGAGAGATAGTGTCAAATGCTGCGGTGAGGTCAAGAAGGATGAGAATGGATAGTAAACCTGAATCTGAAGCTATGAGAAGGTCGTTGGTGATTTTGAGGAGTGCTGTTTCAGTACTGTGAAGGGGACAGAAACCGGATTGAAACTGCTCATAAATATTGTTGGTGATAAGATGGTTATGAAGTTGAGAAGCAACAGACTTTTCAAGGATTTTGGAAATGAAGGGTAAATTGGAAATTGGACAAAGGTTATTGAAATTAGTGGGGTCCAAGCCAGGTTTTTTCAAGATAGGTGTGACTGTAGCGGTTTTAAGTGCAAGAGGGACGGTTCCAGAGATTAGGGAGGAGTGAATGATGTTGGTGATGAGGGGAAAAAGTGAGGAGAGGCAGGTTTTAACAAGAGCTGTAGGGATTGGATCGAGCTGACAGGTAGAGGGTTTGGATTTGAGGATAGATTCAGAGATGGCTTGGACGGAGGGGAGGATAAAACTGGAGAATGTGGTTATGGGGGATGAGTAGGGGGCGGTGAAATCCACTCCAGAGACTGCAGCTCTCCACAAGGCCAGGTGTTGGTGAATGTCAGAGATTTTAGAGACAAAGAAAGACATGAGTGAGTAACAGAGGTCAGTGGATTGCATGTGGTGGGAAGAGTCAGGCTGCTTTGTAATATTGGTGAGGAGAGAGAAGAGAGTTCTGGAGTTGTGTTGATTGGACTGAATGACACCAGAGTAATAAGCAGATTTTGCTAAGGAGAGACTGTCCTTGTATAGCATTACATGGTTATTGTACATTTCTTTGTGTGTAGTGAGTCCGGTTTTGTTATAGAGTCGTTCCAGTTGTCGTCCTTTGGGATTTGAGCTGACGGAGGGCAGGAGTGAACCAGGGTGCAGAGCAGGTGGAGGAGATGGATCAATCAATGCACAATGTGATTCAAACCATCCCTGTCAGACACGGTCCAGATCAAGACAAGTCACCCATAGACAATCAGCAAAACCCGTCCTTTCCAATGGCATGCACATCGGCCAATCCTCTGTTACCTTCAGTCTCTGGAACTGTCAGTCTGCAATGGACAAAACAGAATTCATCAGTTCATTGATAAATCTCTCAGACATTAAGGTCCTAGCCCTGACTGAGACCTGGATCCGTCCAGAAAACACAGCTGCACCAGCTACCCTTTCTGTCAATGTAGCATTTACCCAAACACCTCGCTCAGCTGGACGAGGAGGTGGAACGGGCTTTCTTATTTCTAAAAAGTGGAACTTGACCTCTCCGTCCTATGGCTACCTGCTCATCACTTGAGTATCACCAGTAAAGGTCTCTACACCCATCACTGCATACGTTCTGGTCATTTACCACCTCCGGGTGGCAGCATAGATGAGTTTGTCTCTGAAATGGACGTGATTCTCTCTGACATTCCTGATGATGGCACACCACTGATTGTCATGGGAGACATGAACATTCACATTGGCAAACCACAGCAACTGACTTTCTGGCTCTCATCTACTCTTTCAATCTCAAACTGATACAGACTCCTCCAACACACAAAGCTGGTAATACTCTTGACTTGGTTCTGACCAGAAACTGCTCCACAGCCGACCTGTCCGTTACCCCGCTGCATCTCTCAGACCACTTCCTGGTTAAATTCTCTGTCTTCCTTCCTCATGTCACTCAAGCGACTCCTAAAATGGTGTCCTACCGCAGAAACCTGAGCTCCCTCAGACCTACACAGCTGTCTGATGAGGTTTACTCTACCCTCCCTTCCCACTCAGACTTCTCCTTACTGTCTGTTAATGAGGCTACAGAAACACTCTGCTCCTCTCTCGCCTCCTCTCTGGACAAACTCTGTCCTCTGGTGTCAAAACCAGCCAGACAAAATCCTCCCAGTCCATGGCTCACAGAGGTTCTAAGGGAGCACAGAGCCGGACTCAGGGCTGCAGAAAGAAAGTGGCACAAATCAAAAGAACACTGACTTGTCTGAGTACCAGCAAAAACCTGAAACTTTCACATTCAGCCTAAAGGCGGCCAAGAAAACCTTTTATCAGAACAAGATCCGCAATGCTCCCAACACACGACACATTCATGGTGTTTAACTCTCTTCTATCTCCACCACCTGCTCAGCCTCCCACTGTGCTGACTGCAGAAATGTTTGCTTCCTACTTCACTGAAAAGGTTGCTACCATCAGTAACCAATTCACTGAGCCTGACCAACTCAGCCTTACCAAACTTATTCAGAGCTCTGCTTCTGGCTTACAAAACAATAACCCAAACGGCTCCGGTCTACCTCCACTCCTTAATCCAGAGCTACACTCCCTCTCCACAGTTACGCTCTACCAGTGAAAGACGCCTAGTGCTCCCACCACAAGGTGGCGCCACATCAGTAGCTAGACTCTACTCCTCTGTTGTTCCCCGGTGGTGGAACCATCTACCAAACTCTGTCCAATCCGCAGAGTCCTTATCCACTTTTAAAAGCAAACTAAAGCCTCAGTTGTTTAAGGAGCATTTCCACACTTAGCTTAACTCTTCTACTCAGAATGAGTTAGAAAGATTTGTCCAGCTCTTTGGCTCAACCAAGTACTGAATAAGCTGCTGCACTTATGGCCAAGTTGATGTGATGAAATCATGATCTCGTAATTAAACAAAGGACTATTATAGAGAGGAATAAATAAATAAATAAAAACCCTGCTTCTAGCACTACATGACAGCACCTGGTCCACCTGGACGTCCAGCGGTCTGACTACATCTTAATGACGACATCCATCTTGGTTGGTTTCTGCTGGTGTTGTTCTTCCTCTCAGATGGAAGTTGCTTTGGAGAAAAGCGTCTGCTAAATGACTGTAGAATAGAATAGAATAGAATAGAACAAGACCAGTTCAGTATATGTTGACTCTGTGTCTGCAGGTAAGACTCTGTCCTACGCTGTCCCGCTAGTTCAGAGTCTTCAGTCCATTCAGCCGAAGATCAGCAGGTCCGATGGTCCTCTGGCTCTCGTCATCGTCCCCACCAGAGAGGTTTGACCCATTAAAATCTGCTGCTGGTGAATTTGTAGTTTCCTGGTGCTTCACTGACTGGTTCATTGTTCTGCTGATCCTCAGCTCTCGCAGCAGACCTTCCAGACCTTCCAGAAACTCCTCAAGGTAACACATTCACACTTCTGTTACCTGAAGCCATCATTCAAGTCTGATTCATCTTAAATTTAATAAGTGAATAATGCAGTAGACTTATCCTGCACCATCTTTCAGAGCTTTTACAATTCTAGAAAACCTGGGTCTCTATGTAAAATTTAAATACAACAAGAACCTCATCAGGTCACATTTTATCCCCAGTAGCAGATCACCAACATGTCACATGATGAAACGCAGACGTTTCACCATGAGATGAAAATATGAGCTGATAGTGAATCTGATGGAAAGAGTTGGAACAGGAGCAACAAAAGGCTGGAAAAGTACCTGGTACAAACCAGAAACACCTGGAGGAGCATTGGACACCTAACCAGGTTACCTGGCAACAGGTCGGTAACATGACTGGGTATAAAAGGAGTATTTCAGAGAGGCAGAGTCTCTCAGATGGAAAGATGGACAGAGGTTCACCAATCTGAGACAAACTGGATCTGAAACTGTGGAACAATTTCAGAAAAATGTTCTTCAGACTTTGAAGATCCTCCATTTGGAGGAGGGATCCTCAGCGTCCAGACTCCGGTCCGGATGCAGACCGCGAGGCACATCAGTCCGGACCCAGCCCAACTAATGTTTGAATTACAGAAATGCTATTATCCTTTTTCAGTATTAATCTTCCATAAATAAATAAATAAAAAGTTTATAAAGTGAAATAAAGTGTCCCTGGATATTATCACGGCGATCTAGTGAAAACAACTCTCAATGTTCACCAGGTTTTGCCGTCTCGCCCATAAAGCAGTGCGTCTCCACTGCATGGTGGCAGCCAACCTGCCCCCTGTCTGGGAACCAGGCAGGAGGACATGAGCAGAGCTGGAACCAGGAACCTATCAGTACACAGGGGTTTATCAGAACACAGGGGTTTATCAGTACACAGGGATTTATCAGTACATAAGGGTTTATCAGTACACAAGGGTTTATCAGTACACAGGGATTTATCAGTACATAAGGGTTTATCAGTACACAGGGGTTTATCAGTACATAAGGGTTTATCAGTACACAGGGGTTTATCAGTACACAGGGGTTTATCAGTACATAAGGGTTTATCAGTACACAGGGGTTTATCAGTACATAAGGGTTTATCAGTACACAAGGGTTTATCAGTACACAGGGGTTTATCAGTACATAAGGGTTTATCAGTACACAGGGGTTTATCAGTACATAGGGGTTTATCAGTACACAGGGGTTTATCAGTACACAGGGGTTTATCAGTACATAAGGGTTTATCAGTACATAAGGGTTTATCAGTACACAGGGGTTTATCAGTACACAAGGGTTTATCAGTACACAGGGGTTTATCAGTACACAAGGGTTTATCAGTACACAGGGGTTTATCAGTACACAAGGGTTTATCAGTACACAGGGGTTTATCAGTACACAAGGGTTTATCAGTACACAGGGGTTTATCAGTACATAAGGGTTTATCAGTACATAAGGGTTTATCAGTACACAGGGGTTTATCAGTACACAAGGGTTTATCAGTACACAGGGGTTTATCAGTACATAAGGGTTTATCAGTACACAGGGGTTTATCAGTACACAACAACAATCACGGCGTTGGTGACCAGCTGTGTGGTGCTGCTGCAGGCAGTCCTGGCTCGTGTGCAGCTTTAGCACCAAAATGAACGGCTGGTACACCACAGTGCTGCTGTACCATCACCAGCTGGAGCAGATACGTCATTATCTGCACATGTGCTACGTCTGGTTCTAGCTCTGGAGTGTTACTCTTTAATCATTGTAGCCCCCCCCCTGCCTGGTAGTGTGTACTACAGCGGTTTCGTGGGGATGGTGAAGCTTTTCTCCTAGTTTTCGCCACCGTTTTCACACCTGGACCGGCTTCAGTGCCGTGTGGACATAGCCTCAGAGAATCAGCAGATTGTTCACACAGTTAATGACATGTTCACATCATGTGTTCATATGTCTGCAGTGTTTCAGGTAAACCGTTCAGTAGCCCTGATGTTTAATCATCTTTACATTATTAAATGCTCTCCGATGAGCATTTGCAGGCATCTTGGTGTTTTCTCCCGCCGTCAGGTGACCCCTTTCTCTCTCTCTCTCTCTCTCTCTCTCTCTCTCTCTCTCTCTCTCTCTCTCTCTCTCTCTCTCTCTCTCTCTCTCTCTCTCTGTGCAGCCATTTACCTGGATCGTCCCAGGTGTACTGATGGGAGGAGAGAAGAGGAAAGCGGAGAAAGCCAGGTATGTTTGCATTCAGGCTTTGATCTGCAGAGGAAAGTGGTATCAGAGGCTGCAGGTTAGCATCAGTGTGTGTTCACATATGGAGCCGCCATCATGGAAGGTTCCACTTTAACCAGCATCTCAGTCAGCAGATAACACCACTGTTCTGACATTTCACACCCCCATATTAACATGTCCTACCTGGGATTTTTGCAAATCAAGAAAATGAACAGTTCCCCTATTTTTATCAGTAACGTGGAGATTTCTAGGTCTGGACTGGAATCTGGTTTTGATGATGGTAAATGCGTTTCTTTTTGTTTGTTTTTTTTATACCTTGTCCTGTCCAGTATGGTGGCAGCAGAATGATGGTCTGGCTGCTGTGTTGAGCCGATCAAATTTGTTTTGCCAAGAGGAGCTTTATGGGTATAAGACTCCTCTTGATAATCTGATTTTTTTTTTTATCTTATTTATTTGGAATTATGGATTTTATGTAATCTTGCTGGACCTGACCAGAGGGGGCAGAAAAAAAAGGAGAATAATGAAGAGAAGTAAAAAAGAAAGTAGGAAAAAGGAAGAGAAGTCAAAGATCCAGCAGATCGAAGCAATGAGCTTCAGTCCAACCTAACAGCAGACAAGCAGCTGCTACACCTGTACAGAAACACAGCAGAGAATTTCCTACAGCTTTTACAGGTAAACTAAGCAGACAATCATCAGGAGTTCCTAAAAAATAACCAAGACAACAACAACAACATGTATCACAACAACAACAAAAGAACCAGAAACACACACACCTGAACCAAAGTGTCTCTTAGTGTATAAACTGGACACCTCAGTGCTGAGTCAGAATGCAGAGGATGAGGAAGGAGGAGGGTCAGAGATGAGTGTGAGCCTGAAGATGGGACCATGACTCTACGGAGGCTAGAGGCAGACTAGGGCGGCCCAGAGACCCGGGTCATCAGCAGCAATCCCGGAACACCAACCCCAGCCCCCCCACCATGAAGACCACCCCGAACCCATCCGGAGGGCAGCAGAGGAAGGCCCCAGCCAGAGCCCCCCATGGTCACGGGGCACAGGCCCCAACGGGCCAACCACAGGCGCTCCACTCAGCATGACGTGATGCCTCCCAAGACCCTACATGTGTGTGAGAGAGCAGCGAAGGAGAGGGGTCCAGGGATGTAAGACCAGAGGGAAGCTTCCCTCCAGAGGATGAGCCGCTGGCAGCAGTAGGCTCCCCTGTTCCCCAGGAGGCCCCTCAGGGCAGGACAGGCCAGGAGCAGCCATCCCCCACGACCAGGACACACAATGACCTCAGCCAATTAGCCGCCACCAACCCCATGAGGCCCCACCAACCACATGCCTATTGGGGGAAGGTCAGGAGGTGGAGGAGGATAGTGGGAAAGCCCAGACCCATGGACCACCACCCTCAGGTCTACAAGTGGATGTGATCCCTCTCCACATATATATCCTTGCCCACCCCATCTCATCCTGACACATACATACACACACACACACACACACACATATACACACAAACCTCCCCATCTCACCCCTAAACACATCCCAGCACCTCCCTCCACAATCCCCCGAGCCCCCCTTCAAACCCCTACGCCCCCCTTGCCCCCAGCCATTCCCCTGGGTCACAGAGTGGCAACCAGACACCAGGGCCTGCCCCAACCCACCCTGTGTCAACACACCTGGGCAGGCCCAGACCTCATGGCACCAACCGACTCCTCCACCCCCAAGAGAGGAGGCCACCCACAGGCACCAGAGCACGGACCCTCCACCCAGCATGCCTCATAACACCATGGCCACCTGGCCCAGGGTGTACACCTACCAACCCAGGCCCCACCAGTGGCCATGCCCTGCCGACACGAGGCAACCCCCAACCGCAGACTCCCCACACAGGGCAAGACATTACATAATGAGTTCAATTGAGATTCATGAATTCTGACTTGGATCATCTGGACCTGGGTCACTTGGACCTGGACTATAGGGCCATCTGGACGTGGACTATGTGGACCTTGGTCATCTGGACCTGGGTCATATGGGCCTGGACGTCATGGACGTAGACCATCTGGCCCTGGACCATCTGGGCCTGGACCGTCTGGGCAATTTGCACCTGGGTAATGGGATCTGGACCACCTGGATCATCTGGATCTGGACATCTGGGCCTGGACAACCTGGACCTACACCTGGACCATCTGGGCCTGGACTATCTGGACATGGACCTTGGCCTTGACCTGGACTACCTACACCTGGATAGTCTGGACCTAGGTCATCAGGAACTGATCCACCTGGAACTGGAACATCAGGACCTGGACCATCTGGACCTGGATCATTTACACCTGGAGCATCTGGATCTGGACCACCTGGACCTGGGTCATTAAGAACTGGACCATTTGGACCTGGGTCATCAGGACCTGGAGCATCTGGACCTGGACCACATGGACCTCAATCATCTTGACCTGGACCATCTGGAACTGGACCACCAGGTCCATCTGGACCTGGACCATGGAAACTTGGACCATCTAGACTTGGACCATCCGGACCTGAACCATCTGTACCTGGACCATCTAGACTTGGACCATCTGGACCTGGATCATCTGGACCAGGGACATCTGGACCTGGGTCATATGGACCTGGAACATCTGGACCTTGGTCATATGGACCTGGGTCATCTGGGCCTCGACTATCTGGACTTGGGTAATCTGGCCCTGGACCTGGACAATCTGGGCCTGGACATCCTGGACCTCGATCATCTGGACCATCTGGACCTGGAACATCTGGAGCTGGACATCTGGGTCTGGACAACCTGGACCTAGACCTGAACCATCTGGGCCTGGACCATCTGGACAATTTGCACCTGGGTCATGGGACCTGGACCACCTGGATCATCTGGACCTGGTTCATCAGGAACTGAACCACCTGGACCTGGGTCATCTGGGCCTAGACAACGTGGACCTAGACCTGGACCATCTGGACATGGACCTTGGCCTTGACCTGGACCTGGACCACCTACACCTGGATTGTCTGGACCTAGGTCATCAGGAACTGATCCACCTGGAACTGGACCATCAGGACCTGGACCATCTACACCTGGAGCATCTGGATCTGGACCACCTGGACCTGGGTCATTAGGAACTGGACCATCTGGACCTGGCTCATCTTGACCTGGACCATCTGGAACTGGACCATCTGGAACTGGACCACCAGGTCCATCTGTACCTGGACCATGGAAACTTGGACCATCGGGACCTGAACCATCTGTACCTGGACCATCTGGTGAATCTAAGGTTATTTTATTTTCATGTTTTAATTCTGGAAGATTTATGTCACTAAGAAATTGGTCAATATTGTCATCTGTTGTGTTTAAGTTGGGGTGTATATAAAGTTTTATTGAATTCTCTAGAAGTGTTATTTATCTTGTCAGGGTCGTGGCTGATGTTTCCTTCTGGATCTCTGACAGAGGAGATGGTTGATTTCTCCTTCTTTGTTTTTAACTGATTAGCCAGGAACCTTCCAGATTTTCCATGTTCAAAGTTCTCCAAACGAAGTCTTTGCACCAAGAATTGTGTTTTTATTATTTCGTTAAGTTCAAGTTTAGCTTTCCTTATATGATTCAGCACCAAGCATCACAGAGACCAAAATCCTTCATGTGCTGTTTTACAGTTTCTGAGGATTTCCAGACTTGATGACTTCCTGTGGTTCTGTGTTTGTCCAGTATAATGTTAAAGTCACCTCCTATAATTAGTGTGTTATCTGAGTTACCATAGAGTGAGGCGAAGAGGGAGTGAAAGCAGGATCCGGGAGGACCAGGTGGATCAAGTTCTAAGGAACTCTTTCATTTCAGGATTCGTAAAGGAATCAACATCTTGGTGTCGACTCCTGGGCGTCTGGTGGATCACATCAAACACACCCTGAGCATCGCCTTTAGCGCTGTCCGCTGGCTCATCCTGGACGAGGCCGACAGGTGACTCGTGTTTACTTTTGTTTACGGTGGTTCAACATAAGGCTAGGTGTTATGGCAAATAAATTATATATTTTTTCATATTGTCCGATCACGATTTTTATTACAATTTTTTTAACTGCCAGTTTTAAAGCATCTGTACTGAAAACTAAAGTAGAGATTAAACATTTTACTAAGATACAGAGTAAATATCTGGGCAAATCAAATAAGATCACCATCAGAATCTTCTTAAATAAGGATGAATTGATTTTGCTGGCTTCTGTTCACCGCTGTGAGGAAGCAGAAGCATCTCCAAATGAAAGTGTTCTTATGGAGAACGACTCAAACTCAGATATTTCAACTTGCACCAGTAGTAGCGAGACTTCGTTTCTAAACACCCGGTGATGACTATTCTAAATGTGAGGCTGGAAAACTGACTCTTTATCAAAAAGTAGGATAAAGTGTTTTTTGTGGATTTGGTTCTTCAGTGTGAAACAGCATCTACAAACCCAGAATCAGCTTCTCTCGGAGAGATAATCCCAAATCCAGGTTTCAAAAATAGAATCAATAATGACTTTTAAAAGAACTTTCTGTCCCTTTTTATTATTTTATTGCTGCTACTGCATAAACTAGAAGCTCCATACAATAGATGCTGCATAATAATAATAATAATAATAATAATACATTTTTTGTGGGCGCCTTTCTTGACACTCAAGGTCACCTTACAGGATAAAACACAAGAATAAAATCAATAAATACACTCATAAATGAAAGGATGCATAAAACAATAATAAAAGCCGTGTGAAATATTACAGTGAGTATGCCACTTTGAACAGGTTGTATAGAATCAAAGGAATGTCTCGTTAGCAGGCATCTGCAGAGCTGAATGACACGTGGATGAGGGAATTGAGCCATTTGATTCATGTGTATTGGAGAAGGGTTGCATCTAAAAGTTCCAGGATAGTAGATCTTGAGGACTGAACTTGGACATCCCCGGCTTAGAGCCACTTTTGGAATGGCTGAGATTAATGACCAAGGCTGAATTTGGGGTAATACACTTTGAAAACAATGTTGTTGGACCTCTGACACCCATATGAAATTGTTGAAAATATATATAATATAGCATCTTTAAATCAGGGGTGTCAGATTCACAGTGGGCCAAAATTAAAAACTGAGACGAATCACAGGTCAAACTTAATATTTATTGAAAAATTGACTGCAAGTATGCATGTTTTCTCTTCTCTCTAGATATGTAATACTGACCATTTTCATGTGGAAACACAATAGTTCTGCATAAACATTGAATTTGGAACAAGTAAAGCTTAAGATTATTAACACAAAAAGAAATTAAATTTGAAAGAAAACACACACCGGTGGTGTTTCTTATCATGTCTTTCTCCATAAATGTATCCTTCAGTTCCTTTTTAATGTAAATCTTTTTAACAGGCCAACAACAAAACAACCAAAAATAACAATCTTTTTCAATGAAAATACAGTCTTTTAACTATTAACAGTCCATGCCTTGGATTAGAAAAAGTGCATAAAGAAAACATTCATTCAAGCTGAGTTTGCTACACTGGTTCGAGCCTGATACCTGCCATCTTTTCTTAGATGCCTGGGCTTAGTCTCTGAGCTGAGGGAATTCTAAGTGGTGTTTTGTTCATCTTCATCAGAGAGAACAGTTGCTCACATAGATATGTGTTGCTGAGCAGAGAGAGCTTTTGAGCAGCTTGGGCACGGAGTTGCTGCTTTGTTGCCTTAAAATTAAAACACAACTTATTTCTAAAGTAAAAACCCAGACCATTTATATAAATAATAATAAAAGGGGGCCTAAAACAGAACCCTGCGGCACCCCTTGTGGACCAAGGAACTGCATGCTCTGAGAGTCTAAATTTTAAAGGCTGGATAGCTCAGTTGGCAGAGCATCTGTCTCCCATGCGGGAGACCAGAGTATGAATCCCCAACACCTTCTAGTTCTGTCCGTAGGCAAGACCCTTATCACTGTTGCCATACTATTGTAAGTCACTTAGAATAAAAGTCTGCAAATGAATGTAATGTAAATTATCATGGTCCACAGTATCACATGCTTTAGACAAAAAAATAAAAGTGATCCACAACATAGTTTCTAGTCTAGTCCAAAAACAATGTCATTTAACACCTTCATCATTGTTTTTTTTTTTTTTAAACTTAGGATAAGTTCACCCTGCAGGGCATGATGCTCAATTTGGATTTTTTTGTGAAATCGGATTTTTTTGAGTTCATTCACATTTCCAGTTAAATGTGACTTGTATGTGATCTCCTGTATGAACCTGATGCGCAGCACGTGTGTCCCGCATACGTAGAAAACACAAGGACGTGTCAGTGAGTGTGTGTGACATCTTCGTGTTTGCGGTAACAGCGGAGTGTATGTTGCAATTTTAAAGTTGTTCTCCAACCGTCACCAGCACATTTTCAAAGGCTTCGTTTTACGGAGGAGATTACAGAAGAGAGAGCCAGATTTGTGGCGTTTTGTGGAGCAGTGGCAGTTCAAAGTTCAGCTCACACATTTTAAAATGGACTATTTCAGTTCATAGTTCAATTCAAATTTTCAAACTAAGTTCACAGTTCTAAATATGAACTAGTTCATTTTTTCCCAATATGTTGCTGCTAGCTGTTACCCTCAGAAAACGGCATTTTCCATTCAATGCCGGTGCAGCTACAGCTTTCACTCCTACAGGACAAAAACATGAGGAAAAACCTGCTGGAAAGCTCTTTTTTAATCAAAGTTCAAAGTTCTTTATTTGCCATTTGTACATAAAACCAAAAAGTCAAGATACATTGGAATTCTTGTGCAGGGCTCTTTCAGAGTCACAGTTTAAGTAGTAGGAGAGAAAAGATGAATCAAGAATAAATGAACACTGTATACATTAGAAAATAAACTATAGCAAAAAATGTATAAATACAAAAAATATAAAATACAGTATGTAGCCATACTGTTATACACTATATTATACACTTGACATCAGTCTGACTGTGGCTGGGAAGAAGCTGTTGAAAAAGCGAGTCCTGTGAGTTTTGATACTGTCCGCTCTGCTGTGTCTGAGGTTGTACGCGCAGTGTTTGTGTCTGAGCAGAGGGTGAGCAGGATGGAGTGAGTCTCTGATGATTCCCTCTGCACTTTTCTGACAGCGCTGCTCGTACATACAGTCCATGGAAGGAAGTTTTGTGCCTATTATCCTGGGAAATAAATGATATACCTCAAAGTGCAAAACATTTAAACAATATTTATCTTTTCATTAAGTCACTTTTGAATTTTTTGTAAAAGTATTTTTTCTGACTTGTTTGTCCAAATAAAAGTTCTAGAACTTGAGTCATAAAAGTGCAGAATTCAGGCCAAATGATGACGTAAAAAACAAAACATACATGAAAGACCATATGTCTTGCATTTGACAAGTTTCTGAAAGCTGAGGGTTCCTCTTTCCTGCAAGGCTGCAGGTCTCAGACAGCATCCTGCAGAAGGTTTTCCAGCTGCTGCTGGAGATGAAGCCACCAGAGCTGCTGCTGCTGGACGCCGGTATTTAGCTCTGGCTGGTCGAGGATCTGCTGTAGCCGCCGTCGCCACGTCTTTAGATTGTCTTTAGTGACATGTAGTCCACATACCATGGAAGGCGCTTTAGTGCTTTAGTTTGATGGGCCGTTCCAGGTTTCTGTTGACATTACTGATGTCCAGAGTTGCTTCCTGACACGCAGCTGGCAAAGTTTACACAAAAAGGCCAGAATTCTCCCTCCTGGATCATCACTGACCTTTTCAAAAACTTATTTTAAGTGATCATACGAAGATGCTGCAGGGATCATGGGGGCAGAGGTGGAGCTGCTGCCTTCAGTGGATTTTGCCTCCATGTTTCGCAATTTGATGATGCATGCGCGGTGCAGCTCTGTGGTGGCTGGTGTTGCCAGATCTGGTGTTTTTCACCTTTTATATTAAGGCCTGTTTAAAATGTGTTTTAGCCCGGATTTTGCCTGGAAGGCTCCATGGAAATCTGGATCTCTCTTGAACAAAGTTCAGCTGTGAGAGAACGCCAGAATGAGCGCGCTCACAACGTTCATCAGGCAGAATTAGAGTTCGTTCAGTAATGCTGTTTTCCACATCCTCCTGCAGGACGTTGGACCTGGGCTTTGAGAAGGATCTGACCGTCATATTAAACAGTCTGAATTCTACTGGACCGGCCCGACAGAACGTCCTGCTCTCTGCAACACTGACACATGGTAAACCAGTGCTTCTAGGGGACGGGGTTTATGTATATAACTTATTATAACTTTGTAGTCGTGTCGTCGGACTTGCGGCCGCATGTCCTGAACACTCGGGTGAAGAGAGGGGGCAGAGCTGTCAGCTGATCACCACCTGGTGGTGAGTTGGCTCAGATGGTGGGGGAGGATGCCGGTCAGGCCTGGCAGACCCAAGCGTGTTGTGAGGGTCTGCTGGGAACGTCTAGCAGAGTCCCCTGTCAGAAAGAGTTTCAACTCCCATCTCCGGCAGAGCTTCAACCATGTCCCGGGTGAGGCGGGGGACATTGAGTCCGAGTGGGCTGTGTTCCGTGCCTCTATTGTTGAGGCGGCCAGCTGCAGCTGTGACCGTAAGGTTGTTGGTGCCTGTCGTGGCGGTAACCCCCGAACTCGTTGGTGGACACCGGCAGTAAGGGATGCCGTCAAGCTGAAGAAGGAGTCCTATCAGGCCTTTTTGGCCCCTGGGACTCCAGAGGCAGCTGATGGGCTAAGCAGAGCACAGCTTCGGCGGTCGCTAAGGCAAAAGCTCGGGCATGGGAGGAGTTTGGAGAGGCCATGGAGAATGACTTCCAGACGGCTTCGAGGAGATTCTGGTCCACCATCCGGTGGCTCAGGAGGGGAAAGCAGTGCTCCATCAACAATGTGTACAGTGGGGATGATCACGTCCCGATGAAGCCAACAGAACCATGTCATCTGCAAAGAGCAGAGACCCAATCCTGAGGCCACCGAACCGGATCCCCTCGACACCTCGGCTGCGCCTAGAAATTCTGTCCATAAAGGTTATGAACAGAATCGGTGACAAAGGGTAGCCTTGGTGGAGTCCAACCCACACTGGAAACGACTCTGATTTACTGCCGGCAATGAGGACTAAGCTCTGACACCGGTCGTACAGGGACCAGACAGCTCGTACAAGCGGGTCCGGCACTCCATACTCCCAGAGTACCCCCCACAGGAATCCCCGAGGGACACGGTCGAATGGGTCCCCAGACTCCTTGTCAGAAGATGTGTCTGTGGGTTTGAGGAAGTCTTTTTAGAAGAATTTCTTCTACTGGTCACTATAAAATAATTTTATTCCACAATAATTTTAGCATTAGCATTCATCATGGTGCAGACTGATGGTAGTTTGACAAGTCTGTGCTAGGAGCGTCTGCACAGCAGATGCAGTGAAGAGAAGACGGCTGGCTAATGAAAAACCATCTCAACCTCCACAAAGTTCCACAAACATGAGGAACAGTGTGATGTCTACAGCCTCAAAAACACAAATCCGAAAGGAAAAGCAAAAGGAAAACATGGACTCTTAGTAAAAGTCTGAGACTCGTGAGCCTGGTGAGGGTTTCTGGAGAAGATGTAGGAGGGTCCTAAGCACTACGACGACGGGCAAAAAACTAAATGTGGTTACAACCAGTAGGAGGCGACTTGAGCCATTTTAACAAAAAAATAAGAAAATGTTTATATTACCAGCAGAGTTTGGTATTTCCATAACCTGAAGTCATGAAACGTTGCTTACCTCTGAACAAAGGTATTTTAGGGGGGAGCTAGCCTTTTAACAGCAGCTGGTAACCTCATGTCCTCTGCACGTTTCAGCTGTGACCCAGTTAGCAGATGTCTGCTT
Organism: Melanotaenia boesemani; assembly: GCF_017639745.1. Classification (NCBI taxonomy): domain Eukaryota; kingdom Metazoa; phylum Chordata; class Actinopteri; order Atheriniformes; family Melanotaeniidae; genus Melanotaenia; species Melanotaenia boesemani. The sequence goes on along the minus strand of NC_055692.1, from coordinate 37,560,554 downwards.
AAAGGATCCAGTCAGCATCCATGTTGCAGGTCCCGCCTCCTCATCGGTAACCTCTGACCCCACACCCAACAGCCAATCAGAGAGCTTTGCCATGCCCGAAGCGCTGAAGCAGTTTGTGGTGGTGGCTCCCAGTAAGATCCGACTGGTCTGCCTGGCTGCCTTCATACTGGACAAGTGCAAGGTAAACATCAAACACAAACCGGGGAAGTGATGGGTACACCGTTACCATGGTGACCTGACAGCCTGTTGTTTCAGTTTTCTCAGAACAACAAAGTCATTGTCTTCGTGTCGAGCTGCGAGGTTGCCGAGTTCCTCCACTTTCTCTTCACCTGCGTCCTCTCTGAGACCTCGGCCAGTCACAAGATCCGGTTCTTGCGTCTCCATGGCAACATGAAGCAAGAGGTAAGCACTGCCACCTTTGTCAGTATGTCAGTGCTGCTTAGCTGTCGGTGTGCTGAGGGGCGTTTGTTTTCCTCACCAGGAACGCTCAGAGGTCTTTGAGGAGTTTTCAGCTGCTGGTTCTGGAGTCCTGCTGTGTACGGTCAGTGAGTTACCAGTTACCTGGACAGGTGGCGGGTCAGAACACTGTACACACTCCTAACTAAAGACCACAACACACAATGAACTGGTCTTTAGACTTCAGTGTTTCAGGAGATTAGTTGGAAGATGAACGTTAGCAAAGCTGAGCTGGGTTCTGTTCTCTGTGGACTGTTAGGTGGAGGTTTGACTCCCACCACCAGGTCCAGGCGAGGTTGTGTGGCTCCCCTTCATCTGAAATAGTCTTTTCTTATTGTGAATGAACTTTGTTTCAGGACGTAGCAGCCAGAGGTCTGGACCTTCCTCAGGTCACCTGGATTATTCAGGTAAATATAAACACCTGAGTAGAACCCAAATCCAAAAAAGTTGGGACGCTATGTAAAATGTAAATAAAAGCAGAATCCCATCAGGTCATATTTTATCCCCAGTAGCAGATCACCAACATGTCAGATGGTGAAAACGAGACGTTTCACCATGAGATGAAAATATGAGCTGATTAGATTAGATTAGATTAGATTCAACTTTATTGTCATTACACATGTACAAGTACAATGCAACGAAACACAGTTTGGCATCTAACCAGAAGTGCAATAAGCAACAAGTGCAAGATATATATTATATACAGTATGTGCAAATGACTGTACAGTATGTACAAATGTGCAATGTACAAAAGCAAAAAAAGTGATTATCACAGTATGGTGATTTAAGTACTATGAGCATAATATACAGATGGATATGTGCATTAATGTACATCAGTATTTACAAGTCTTTATGTAACTTAGTCACTAGTGCAGTGGACATTGAAATAGTGCAAAGTAATGAACGGGAGTCTAACTAAATAAACAGTGAAGTGGAAAGGCTAGTGAATCTGATGGAAAAAGTTGGAACAGGAGCAACAAAAGGCTGGAAAAGTACCTTGTACAAACCAGAAACACCTGGAGGAGCATTGGACAACTAACCAGGTTACCTGGCAACAGGTCAGTAACATGACTGGGTATAAAAGGAGCATTTCAGAGAGGCAGAGTCTCACATGGAAAGATGGGTTCCTTTATACCCCGTCTTGTTATTGTCCAAGCAACCTAATTAGATGTCCTCTGCTCCTCTGGTTGCTGTTTTGGAACTGTTGGATGGTGAGTTGATGCATCCTGTTTAGTTTTGTTTTACTGATGATCAGATAAATGAAGAAATTATGGATTTAAGCTCTGAAACTGGAGAATTCCAGCTACATTAACAGTTTGGGTGGGTTCCCCCGACTGTTCTGAGCCAGTAAGAGAGCCTGGTTCTTCTTGGTGTGTTTTCAGTACACTCCTCCAGCATCAGCAGCTGAGTATGTTCACCGGGTCGGACGGACGGCTCGTATTGGAGGAAGAGGAAGCAGTCTCCTCTTTCTCACACCTGCTGAGACGACTTTCATCAGCGAGTTGGCCAATCACAATATCAGGTTTGTTGACTGACAGCTGTGGAACACCTGCCATGTAATCGGTTCACTGGCTGGTTCTGACTGGGGGCGGGGTTTGTGTTTCAGCCTATCAGAGATGAAGGTACTCGACATGCTATCCTGCTTGATGATGGATGACACTTATAAGGGGCGAGGCAAGTACCACAGCAAGGTAGGTCACCTCCTAATGGGGTCTTTGAAAAACTTTACTGGATGTACACATTGCCTGGTCTGGTTGCCACCAGAAAATATGTTTCTGACTCTAATATAATAATAATAATACATTTTTATCTCAAAGTGCCTTTCAAGACCCCCAAGGACACTTTACAACATTAAAATGATAACATTTAAACTATAATAATATCTGGTTGGACCTCCTTTATCTCTAATTCCAGCAGCTTCCCTGAGGCATCCAGAGTTAATTTGTCTCCAAGATCTTGTATTGATGACGGAGAGTCTGACCACTACACAAAGCCTTCTCCAGCACATCCCAGAGGTTCTTAATCGGGTTCAGGTCTGGACTCTGTGGTGGCCTCCTGTTCCCTGAGCCACTCTTTCACAGTCTGAGCCCCATGAATCCTGCACTGAGCCATCATGGAAGAAGGAATAACCAGACCTGAACCTAGATCTGAACCCAGACCTGAACCTAGACCTGAACCCAGACCTGAACCTAGATCTGAACCTAGACCTGAACCCAGACCTGAACCTAGACCTGAACCCAAACCTGACCCTAGACCTGAACCCAGACCTGAACCTAGACCTGAACCCAAACCTGACCCTAGACCTAACCCTAGACCTGAACCTAGACCTGAACCTAGACCTGTACAGCAGCACTAGACATGATGCTGCATCCCTTCACCCTCCTCTCTTCTTACCCTGATGCTCCAGCACTCTGGACCAGGGTAGATCTGGACTTTTCAGACCACATGACCGTCTTCCATGGCTCCAGAGTCCAGTCTTTATGCTCCCTAGAGACCTGAAGCCTTTTTCTCCGGTTATCCTCACTGGTTAGTGGTTTTCTTCTGGCTCCACAGCTGTTCAGTCCCTTGAGTTCCTTCATGTTGGTCATGTGGAAATGTTCTAACTTTCACTTTCACAATACACGTTGAATCACCATCATTCAGGATGTTTTTCTGAGCATGTTTCTTCCTGGAAGACAATGGTTCCCCACCATCCTTCCAGTTTTAATGATGGTTGAACAGTTCTGAACCCAGTTCTAGTTTCTGCATTTTCTGAGATGTTTTCTTTGCTTGATGATCTGACCCTTCTGGACCAGACTAACATCTTTTCTACGACCACGGATGTGTCTTTCCTCATGGTTGTTTCAGATGTGAGAAGATGCTCGGTGCATCTGGCGCATACTGGCTGCCGATCTGACACTTGCAACTTTTGTGTTTCCTGATTTCTTAAAGCTAGTCAGGATACTTGTTTTTTGCTGGTATCTGCAGCACCACTCTTCTCTTGAATTCTTAGACTCCTGTGTGACTCACCACAGTCTGCCAAAGTTACCAGCTGTTCGGGTTAGTAGGAGCTAACCAGGAGCTAACTGCTGCTACACCAACGGCTTTTGGAGCCAACCTGCAGCTGACATGCGGTTCATTCTCGCTTCTGGTGGGATTTACCTCTGGTCTGTCCTCGCCTGGGTTCTCCATTCATCCATCGTTCTACCAGTGACCGGGATCCTCCAGTACTCAGAGGCAGAGCTCTTGCGACTCCGTTTTCAGCAGGCTGGACTTTCGCCATCTGTGCTTCACCTCCACCCGGACCGCGCTGTTTTTCCCCGGTGGAGATGCATCCACCAAGGTTCTCGTCGGAATTACCACTCGGACAACTCCAACCAGAAAAAGTCCATTTGGTCCACATCCAGACGCCATCATCGGAACACCGGTCGGACCGCTAATCACAGTGTGTTAGCCAGCCTAGCTAGGTCGGCTGACCATACTGTCATCTCCAGTTTCGGCCTGCTGAATATCACTAACTGACAAGGGCCATCTCGTCCAGGATCTCCTCGTTGGATTTTTTATGTTTGACTGAAACTTGGCAACAGCCAAATGACTTCGTCTCTCTGAATGAAGCTAACCCGCCTGGGTTTGTTTACACCTGCAAACCACGTGACTCTGGCCGGGGAGGAGGTCTCACACCGCGAGAAGTGGAGAATCTCACCGGTCTCTGTCCCGGCCTCCCTCTCGTTTGAGTCTATGGTCTCAGTGCTACCTGGCCCTGTTCCCACAATTGTGGCAACAGTTTACCGTCCACCTAAGCCCAATAAGGAGTTCATAAATGAATTTTCTATGTTTTTGGCTGAGCTCTCCTTACGCTCACCCAATATAATAATTCTCTGTGATTTCAGTATACATATGGATAATGTAAATAATACTCTCACCAGGGATTTTACATTTTGTCTTAACAGTCTTGGCTTCCAACAGTTTATTACCGCTCCAACACATTCAAAAGGACATACTCTTGATTTAATTTGTTGCTCAGGTCTAATTCCCACAGGTTGCAAAGTTGATGTAGCTCCCTTTTCTGATCACATGTTAATTTCTTTTGATGTTAATCTGGTTCTCTCAAAAAACAAGCCGTCTCGTGACATGTCTTTTCGCAATATTAAGGACATTAACCTGGACACTCTCTCAACCGGTATTAACTCTCTACCCCATCCTGACAGTCTCTTCAGCCCTGACGAACTTGTTTCATATTATAACAATAACCTCCAGAATCTCCTCAACAACCTAGCCCCCCTGAAAACCAGATCTGTTACCTTCACTCGCTCTTCACCCTGGTTTACCCCCACCCTCAGACAACTCAAAGCCAAAGGAAGCCAGCTGGAACACCTCTTCAGGAAATCTGGTTTAACTGTTCATCAACAAATGTATCAGAACCATATGACCCACTACAAGGACTGCTGCAAACACACCAAATCCACCTAATATGCAAGTTTAATCAGTTCCAATGAAGGCAACACCAAGGCCCTGTTCTCTGTCCTGAAAACTATCACCCAACCACCTGACTCCCTTCCTCCACACATAGCCTCCTCTGCATTCTGTAACAGCTTGATTTTATTCTTCACCTTCAAAATTCAGAATATTCATCAACAGCTCATCCAAAGATCTCCTACAATCCACCACCAATAATTTCCTCTCTTCCTCCTTCCCTCTCCCTTTCTGCTTTTACTCTTCCCCCCGTCTCTGCCATTTCCAAATTAATAAGAAAATCCAAATCCTCCACGTCGATTAGACCCCCTCCCAACCATCCTTGTCAAAGCATCTGCGTCCTCACTGGCACCTCTAATTACCCACATCATTCACTCCTCCCTCACCTCTGGACTGGTTCCCTCACTGTTAAAAACAGCAGCCATCACACTTAAGAAACCTGGTTTGGATCCCAACAATCTCAACAACCTCCTTCCCATTTCCAATCTCCCATTTATTTCAAAAATCCTGGAAAAAGCAGTTGCCTCTCAGCTCCAAGCCCATTTATCCCACAACAATCTGTATGAGCATTTTCAATCTGGTTTCCGCCCACTCCACAGCACCGAATCCGCATTACTTAAAATCACTAATGACCTCCTCCTAGAAGCTGATTCTGGTCTCTTATCTATTCTCATCCTCCTTGATCTGAGTGCAGCCTTTGACACCATTTCCCACTCCATCCTTCTGGATAGACTCTCCTCCATCGGCATCACCCACACCCCCCTCAGCTGGTTCAAATCATACCTCTCCGGCCGCACTCAGTTCATCCAGTTGAAAACATTTACCTCCCAGTCATTCCCAGTCACCAATGGTGTGCCCCAGGGCTCTGTCCTTGGGCCCCTGCTGTTCATCATCTACCTCCTCCCCCTCGGTTATATTTTTAGAAAACACCACATACATTTTCATTGCTATGCGGATGACACCCAGCTCTACCTCTCCACCAAGCCTAACTCTGCCCTCCCACCATCTTCCCTCACAGATTGTCTTCAAGACATTAAGTCCTGGTTCACCTCAAAGTTTCTTAAACTAAACAGCAGCAAAACAGAAATTTTACTAGTAGGCACCAAATCCACTCTCTCCAAATCTGACAGTTTCTCCATTCCCATTGATGATTCTTCCATTTCCCCCTCCCCTCAGGTAAAGAGTCTGGGTGTCATCCTTGACAGCACTCTGTCTTTTACATCACATATCAATAACATAACCCGGTCAGCATATTTTCACCTTCACAATATCAACCGCCTCCACCCCTCCCTCACCCCTCACACCGCCGCCATACTTGTTCACAGTCTTGTCACCTCTCGTCTCGACTACTGTAACTCCCTTCTGTTCGGTCTTCCCCAAAAAACTCTTCATAGACTTCAACTGGTTCAGAATGCAGCAGTCCGGGTCATAACAAGAACCACCTCCACCCATCACATCACCCCTGTTCTGCAGTAGCTCCACTGGCTCCCCGTCACCTACCGCATCCACTACAAAATCCTGCTGTTCACCTACAAGGCCATCCATAACCTCGCTCCTCCCTACCTTTCTGATCTCCTCCATGTCTCCCTCAAGGTTATTATAGTTAACGAAAACTAACGAAAAAACGAAAACTAAAATTAAAAAAACATTCTCGTTAACTGAAATAAAAATAAAAACGAGAGTTTTTAAAAAAACAAAAACTAACTGAAACTGTATTGTGTCTTTACAAAACGAACTAAAACAAACTAAAATTTTAGCAAAAATGTCCTTCATTTTCGTTTTTTGTAAATTTATTTCATACATAAGGCCTCGGGGTTGATATGAAATCTGTTTACTTCGCTCTGCTGGATTTACGCCAGGTGTCTGCGTCATACGACACCTGAAGGGCCGTGACATCACGTGCCAACGCGTGTCTGCGCGCCGGTTAGCGTGATGCTACAGAGAAAGTTAGGAAAAGGCGAGGAGAAACCTGTTTGAGATTTCTTTCGTTATGACCATGTCAAAGTAAAGTACCTTGTAGAAGAAGCAGGTGGTTCAATATGTGGAAGAGAAAAAAAGATGAATCTGAAATTTGAAAAGCTGCACAAGAAGGCTAACCAGGAGTCCCTGGACCAGGTAGCCTTTCTGCCCTCCTCCCCGGAAAGAGAAGCTTCAGCCAGGCCGAGCAGCATGGGGAGGAACGTGAGTCACAGACACACTCTCAGTTACACACACACAGAGTCTTGCACATACACACACACACACACACACGCGCACAAACAGACCTACACACACAGTCACTCACAAAATCTTGTTGAATTTGAGAGGCTTAAATGTTTACAATGTTGGACAGCAGGTTATGTATGTTTAGCATAGAAGGCAGGGCAGTTTATTTGTACAGCACATTTCATGTACAGGACAATTCAAAGTGCTTTACATAAAACAAAAACATTACAGATATTAAGAAATAATAAAAGACAGCAACACATAGCAAGAATCACAATAAAATAATAAATTACATTAAAATGATTAAAATCAAGATGAGTTAAAAAGCTAACGTGCAGATTTCATGCATAGTCGCATGAGAAAAGAAATGTTTTTAACTTGGATTTAAAAATGTCTACATTTGGTGAAAGTTTAATCTCCACTGGCAGTTTGTTCCACTTGTTTGCAGCATAACAGCTAAATGCTGCTTCTCCATGTTTAGTCTGGACTCTGGTCTGGACTCTGGTCTGGTCTCTGGTCTGGACTCTGGTCTGAATTCTGGTCTGGACTCTGGTCTGAACGCTAGTCTGAACTCTGGTCTGGACTCTGGTCTGAACTCTGGTCTGAACTCTGGTCTGAACTCTGGTCTGGACTCTGGTCTGGACTCTGGTCTGAATTCTGGTCTGAACTCTGGTCTGAACTCTGGTCTGAACTCTGGTCTGGACTTTGGTCTGGACTCTGGTCTGGACTCTGGTCTGGACTCTGGTCGGGACTCTGGTCTGGTCTCTGGTCTGGACTCTGGTCTGGACTAGTTGACCAGAGTCTTTGGATCTAAGAGCTCTGCTAGGTTTATATTCCCTGAACATATCACAGATGTATTCTGGGCCTAAACCATTCTGGGATTTGTAAACAATCAGAAGGGTTTTAAAATCTATTCTGTGACTGACTGGAAACCAGTATAAACTGGAAACCAGTGTAAAGATTTCAAAACTGGTGTGATGTGTTCAGATCTCTTAGTCCTGGTTAAAACTCTAGCAGCAGCGTTCTGGATGAGCTGCAGATGTTTAATGCTCTTTTTAGGAAGTCCTGTTAAAGACCAGTACAGTAATCCAGTCCACTGGAGATGAATGCATGTTATGTTGAAGTGGGTCTTTAGTATGTTGGTTATGTTGAGTTTTAGCTAGCACACTATCTCAGAAGCAGCATTGCACATGTTGTTTTACTTAAGGCTGTTGTCTTATGTGCTGTTGTATTTGATTTGTCGTTGGCTGTTCATGTTTCCTCCTGATACAGTTTTTAAAAATTGTATCTTGAGTTTTTATTATACACGGCTTATTCTGATTATTTTAAATTTTGCACCTGACAAATACTTTAATTTAGAAAAAACAAACAAAAAACTAAAACTAACACTAAAACTAATAAAAACTAAACTAAAACTAAGCATTTTAAAAAACAAAAACTAATAAAAACTAGAAAATTTGCTCTAAAAACTAATTAAAACTAACTAAATTTGAAAAGAAGAAGTTAAAACGAAATAAAAACTAAAACTAATAAAAAATCCAAAACTATTATAACCTTGGTCTCCATACCAGTCCGTTCCCTCAAATCCTCCTCCTCCATCCACCTCACCGTCCCCCCGCCCGCCTTGTTACCATGGGGAGCAGAGCTTTCAGCACAAATAAAAATGTGTCATTATTATTATTATTATTAAATAACTTGTTAAAGCTGGAAGAGGATCACCCTGCAGAAATCTTCCAATAGGAGGCTCTGACCTGTTCTCTGACACTGTATTGCCAAAAGTATTCACTCACCTTTCCAAATAACTGGAATCAGGTGTTCCAATCACTTCCATGGCCACAGGTGTTTAAAACCAAGCAGTGAGGCATGTTTCTACTAACATTGTGAAGGAACGGGTCACTCTCAGGTGCTCAGTGGATTCCAGCGTGGTACTGTGATAGGAAGCCACCTGTGCAATAAGTCCAGCTATGAAGTATCCTCACTCCTAAATATTCCACAGTCAGGGAACAGACGAGACCCTCACTTAGGTTTTATGAGTCTGTAAAGTGGATTTAAAAGTCCTTTTAGGTTTTCTTCATCAGGCTTTTATTGGTAGTGTGTTTTGGTAATGAGGTCGTAGAAGTCAATGAGTGTTTTTGGTAGTAACCTTTTACTTAAATCCAGGAGTCTTTAACCCTTAAGCATTGTTAAAAAACATAGTAATATGCTTTAGCAGCACTACACAAGATGGCGGCGTGCGTGCTGCGTAATTCAGATTACCAGCATCTTCAGGAGAACATCCATCAGCTTGAAACTAAAATCCTGGACAAGGACAGGTGGATCCATAACTTTTTGACTTTGGCCATGGCCCAATCCAATTATATTTCCTGTATGCAGGAAATATAAGCAATCAATGATGATTGATTGCTTCCCTGGCTCAGTCTCCCTTCTCTCGGCTGTCACAGGCCGCAATGTCCGACTCTTCAAGAACTCTCCCTTGGATTCCACCGACCAATTTTCTCGCTATTGGTGAGCCTGATGCCTTGGTTGATGGCCCAGTGGTCAGTTTTCACCTGATTGCAATGGAGGGATGATCACTACTGTTGTATGTTAGTTTAGGGTTTGTTTGGGACCCAAACCCAAGACCCCTATATGCACATTGTTTTTCACTGTACTCGGACCTGTCTAACTGCTTTGCGGTTTTTCCTGCTGACACTTCTGTCAACCTTCTGAAGCTACTGATAATCTGCAAGAACTGAATCCATCTGCCTCGTCTCCTCATTCATTTTAGCAGCTTTTAATCCCAGTATAAACCAGTCTGTAACGGCTTTTAATCCCAGTATAAACCAATCTGTAACGGCTTTTAATCCCTGTATAAACCAGTGTGTAACAGCTTTTAATCCCAGTATAAACCAGTCTGTAGCAGCTTTTAATCCCAGCACAAACCAGTGTGTAACAGCTTTTAATCCCAGTATAAACCAGTCTGTAGCAGCTTTTAATCCCAGTATAAACCAGTGTGTAACAGCTTTTAATCCCAGTATAAGCCAGTCTGTAGCAGCTTTTAATCCCAGTATAAACCAGTCTGTAGCAGCTTTTAATCCCAGTGTAAACCAGTCTGTAACAGCTTTTAATTCAACTATAAACCAGCCTGTAACAGCTTTTACTCCCAGTATAAATCAGTCTGTAGCAGCTTTTAATTCCAGTATAAACCAGTCTGTAGCAGCTTTTAATCCCAGTATAAACCAATCTGTAGCAGCTTTTACTCCCAGTATAAACCAGCCTGTAGCAGCTTTTAATCCCAGTATAAACCAGCCTGTAGCAGTTTTTACTCCCAGTATAAACCAGTCTGTAGCAGCTTTTAATCCTAATATGAACCAGTCTGTAGCAGCTTTTAATCCCAGTATAAACCAGTCTGTAGCAGCTTTTACTCCCAGTATAAACCAGTTTGGAGCAGTTTTTAATCCCAGTATAAACCAGTGTGTAGCAGCTTTTAATCCCAGTATAAACCAGTCTGTATCAGCTTTTAATCCCAGTATAAACCAGTCTGTAGCAGCTTTTAATCCCAGTATAAACCAGTCTGTAGGAGTTTTTAATCCCAGTATAAACCACTCTGTAGCAGCTTTTAATCCCAGTGTAAACCAGTCTGTAGCAGCTTTTAATCCCAGTATAAACTAGTCTGTAGCAGCTTTTAATCCCAGTATAAACCAGTCTGTAGCATCTTTTAATCCCAGTATAAACCAGTGTGTAGCAGCTTTTAATCCCAGTATAAACCAGTCTGTAGCAGCTTTTAATCCCAGTATAAACCAGTGTGTAGCAGTTTTTAATCCCAGTGTAAACCAGTCTGTAACAGTTTTAATCCCAGTATAAACCAGCGTGTAGCAGTTTTTAATCCCAGTATAAACAAGTCTGTAACAGCCTTTAATCCCAGTATAAACCAGTGTGTAGCAGCTTTTAATCCCAGTATAAACCAGTGTGTAACAGCTTTTAATCCCAGTATAAACCAAGGTGTAGCACCTTTTAATCCCAGTATAAACCAGTGTGTAGCAGTTTTTAATCCCAGTATAAACCAGTCTGTAACAGTTTTTAATCCCAGTATAAACCAGTGTGTAGCAGTTTTTAATCCCAGTATAAACCAGTGTGTAGCAGCTTTTAATCCCAGTATAAACCAGTTTGTATCAGCTTTTAATCCCAGTATAAACCAGTCTGTAGCAGCTTTTAATCCCAGTATAAACCAGTCTGTAGCAGTTTTTAATCCCAGTATAAACCAGGGTGTAGCAGCTTTTAATCCCAGTATGAACCAGTGTGTAGCAGTTTTTAATCCCAGTATAAACCAGTCTGTAACAGTTTTAATCCCAGTATAAACCGGCGTGTAGCGGTTTTTAACCCCAGTATAAACCAGTCTGTAACGGCTTTTAATCCCAGTATAAACCAGTCTGTAGCAGCTTTTAATCCCAGTATAAACCAGTCTGTAGCAGCTTTTAATCCCAGTATAAACCAGTCTGTAGCAGTTTTTAATCCCAGTATAAACCAGCCTGTAGCAGTTTTTAATCCCAGTATAAACCAGTCTGTAACAGTTTTTAATCCCAGTATAAACCAGTGTGTAGCACTTTTTAATCCCAGTATAAACCAGTGTGTAGCAGCTTTTAATCCCAGTATAAACCAGTCTGTAGCAGCTTTTAATCCCAGTATAAACCAGTCTGTAACAGCTTTTAATCCCATTATAAACCAGTGTTTAGCAGCTTTTAATCCCAGTATAAACCAGTCTGTAGCACCTTTTAATCCCAGTATAAACCAGTGTGTAGCACCTTTTAATCCCAGTATAAACCAGTCTGTAGCAGCTTTTAATCCCAGTATAAACCAGTGTGTAGCAGTTTTTAATCCCAGTGTAAACCAGTCTGTAACAGTTTTAGTCCCAGTATAAACCAGCGTGTAGCAGTTTTTAATCCCAGTATGAACCAGTCTGTAACAGCTTTTAATCCCAGTATAAACCAGTGTGTAGCAGCTTTTAATCCCAGTATAAACCAGTGTGTAACAGCTTTTAATCCCAGTATAAACCAAGGTGTAGCAGCTTTTAATCCCAGTATAAACCAGTGTGTAGCAGTTTTTAATCCCAGTATAAACCAGTCTGTAACAGATTTTAATCCCAGTATAAACCAGTGTGTAGCAGTTTTTAATCCCAGTATAAACCAGTGTGTAGCAGCTTTTAATCCCAGTATAAACCAGTCTGTATCAGCTTTTAATCCCTTTATAAACCAGTCTTTAGCAGCTTTTAATCCCAGTATAAACCAGTCTGTAGCAATTTTAATCCCAGTATGAACCAGGGTGTAGCAGCTTTTAATCCCAGTATGAACCAGTGTGTAGCAGTTTTTAATCCCAGTGTAAACCAGTCTGTAGCAGCTTTTAATCCCAGTATAAACTAGTCTGTAGCAGCTTTTAATCCCAGTATAAACCAGTCTGTAGCATCTTTTAATCCCAGTATAAACCAGTGTGTAGCAGCTTTTAATCCCAGTATAAACCAGTCTGTAGCAGCTTTTAATCCCAGTATAAACCAGTGTGTAGCAGTTTTTAATCCCAGTATGAACCAGTGTGTAGCAGTTTTTAATCCCAGTATAAACCAGTCTGTAACAGTTTTAATCCCAGTATAAACCGGCGTGTAGCAGTTTTTAACCCCAGTATAAACCAGTCTGTAACAGCTTTTAATCCCAGTATAAACCAGTCTGTAGCAGCTTTTAATCCCAATATTAACCAGTCTGTAGCAGCTTTTAATCCCAGTATAAACCAGTCTGTAGCAGTTTTTAATCCCAGTATAAACCAGTCTGTTGCAGTTTTTAATCCCAGTATAAACCAGTCTGTAACAGTTTTTAATCCCAGTATAAACCAGTGTGTAGCAGTTTTTAATCCCAGTATAAACCAGTGTGTAGCAGCTTTTAATCCCAGTATAAACCAGTCTGTAGCAGCTTTTAATCCCAGTATAAACCAGTCTGTAGCAGCTTTTAATCCCAGTATAAACCAGTCTGTAACAGCTTTTAATCCCATTATAAACCAGTGTTTAGCAGCTTTTAATCCCAGTATAAACCAGTCTGTAGCACCTTTTAATCCCAGTATAAACCAGTGTGTAGCACCTTTTAATCCCAGTATAAACCAGTCTGTAGCAGCTTTTAATCCCAGTATAAACCAGTGTGTAGCAGTTTTTAATCCCAGTGTAAACCAGTCTGTAACAGTTTTAGTCCCAGTATAAACCAGCGTGTAGCAGTTTTTAATCCCAGTATGAACCAGTCTGTAACAGCTTTTAATCCCAGTATAAACCAGTGTGTAGCAGCTTTTAATCCCAGTATAAACCAGTGTGTAACAGCTTTTAATCCCAGTATAAACCAAGGTGTAGCAGCTTTTAATCCCAGTATAAACCAGTGTGTAGCAGTTTTTAATCCCAGTATAAACCAGTCTGTAACAGATTTTAATCCCAGTATAAAACAGTGTGTAGCAGTTTTTAATCCCAGTATAAACCAGTGTGTAGCAGCTTTTAATCCCAGTATAAACCAGTCTGTATCAGCTTTCAATCCCTTTATAAACCATTCTTTAGCAGCTTTTAATCCCAGTATAAACCAGTCTGTAGCAATTTTAATCCCAGTATGAACCAGGGTGTAGCAGCTTTTAATCCCAGTATGAACCAGTGTGTAGCAGTTTTTAATCCCAGTATAAACCAGTCTGTAACAGTTTTAATCCGAGTATAAACCAGTGTGTAGCAGCTTTTAATCCCAGTATAAACCAGTCTGTATCAGCTTTTAATCCCATTATAAACCAGTCTTTAGCAGCTTTTAATCCCAGTATAAACCAGTCTGTAGCAATTTTAATCCCAGTATGAACCAGGGTGTAGCAGCTTTTAATCCCAGTATGAACCAGTGTGTAGCAGCTTTTAATCCCAGTATAAACCAGTGTGTAACAGCTTTTAATCCCAGTATAAACCAGTGTGTAGCAGTTTTTAATCCCAGTATAAACCAGTCTGTAACAGTTTTTAATCCCAGTATAAACCAGTGTGTAGCAGTTTTTAATCCCAGTATAAACCAGTGTGTAGCAGCTTTTAATCCCAGTATAAACCAGTCTGTATCAGCTTTTAATCCCAGTATAAACCAGTCTGTAGCAGCTTTTAATCCCAGTATAAACCAGTCTGTAGCAGTTTTTAATCCCAGTATAAACCAGTCTGTAGCAGCTTTTAATCCCAATATAAACCAGGGTGTAGCAGCTTTTAATCCCAGTATGAACCAGTGTGTAGCAGTTTTTAATCCCAGTATAAACCAGTCTGTAACAGTTTTAATCCCAGTATAAACCGGCGTGTACCAGTTTTTAACCCCAGTATAAACCAGTCTGTAACAGCTTTTAATCCCATTATAAACCAGTGTGTAGCAGCTTTTAATCCCAGTATAAACCAGTGTGTAACAGCTTTTAATCCCAGTATAAACCAAGGTGTAGCAGCTTTTAATCCCAGTATAAACCAGTGTGTAGCAGTTTTTAATCCCAGTATAAACCAGTCTGTCACAGTTTTTAATCCCAGTATAAACCAGTGTGTAGCAGTTTTTAATCCCAATATGAACCAGTCTGTAACAGCTTTTAATCCCAGTATAAACCAGTGTGTAGCAGCTTTTAATCCCAGTATAAACCAGTGTGTAACAGCTTTTAATCCCAGTACAAACCAGCCTGTAGCAGCTTTTACTCCCAGTATAAACCAGTCTGTAGTTTTTTTTAATCCCAGAATAAACCAGTCTGTAATGGCTTTTAATCCCAGTATAAACCAGTCTGTAGCAGCTTTTAATCCCAGTATAAACCAGTCTGTAGCAGCTTTTAGTCCCAGTATTAACCAGTCTGTAGCACGTTTACTCCCAATATAAACCATTCTGTAACAGCTTTTACTCCCAGTAAAAACCAGTCTGTACTTTTTTTTAATCCCAGTATAAACCAGTCTGTAGCGGCTTTTAATCCCAGTATAAACCAGTCTGTAGCAGCTTTTAATCCCAGTATAAACCAGTCTGTAGCAGCTTTTAATCCCAGTATAAACCAGTCTGTAGCAGCTTTTAATCCCAGTATAAACCAGTGTGTAACAGCTTTTAATCCCAGTATGAACCAGTGTGTAGCAGTTTTTAATCCCAGTATAAACCAGTCTGTAGCAGCTTTTAATCCCAGTATAAACCAGTCTGTAGCAGCTTTTAATCCCAGTATAAACCAGTCTGTAGCAGCTTTTAATCCCAGTATAAACCAGTCTGTAACAGCTTTTAATCCCAGTATAAACCAGTCTGTAGCAGCTTTTAATCCCAGTATAAACCAGTCCTTAACAGCTTTTAATCCCAGTATAAACCAGTCTGTAACAGCTTTTAATCCCCGTATAAACCAGTCTGTAGCAGCTTTTAATCCCAGTATAAACCAGTCTGTAGCAGCTTTTAATCCCAGTATAAACCAGTCTGTAGCAGCTTTTAATCCCAGTATAAACCAGTCTGTAACAGCTTTTAATCCCAGTATAAACCAGTCTGTAGCAGTTTTTAATTCCAATATAAACCAGTCTGTAACAGCTTTTAATCCCAGTATAAACCAGTCTGTAGCAGCTTTTAATCCCAGTATAAACCAGTCCTTAACAGCTTTTAATCCCAGTATAAACCAGTCTGTAACAGCTTTTAATCCCCGTATAAACCAGTCTGTAGCAGCTTTTAATCCCAGTATAAACCAGTCTGTAGCAGGTTTTAATCCCAGTATAAACCAGTGTGTAACAGCTTTTAATCCCAGTATAAACCAGCCTGTAGCAACTTTTAATCCCCGTATAAACCAGTCTGTAGCAGCTTTTAATCCCAGTATAAACCAGTCTGTAACAGCTTTTAATCCCAGTATAAACCAGCCTGTAGCAGCTTTTAATCCCAGTATAAATCAGTATGTAACAGCTTTTAATCCCAGTATAAACCAGTGTGTAACAGCTTTTAATCCCAGTATAAACCAGTGTGTAGCAGCTTTTAATCCCAGTATAAACCTGTCTGTAACTTTATGGTTTTGTTAGTTTATAGAATACCATTTTTTTTTTTTTAGACAGAGAAAAATTCCTGGGAAATATTTTTTGGCTTCAATCTTTCAGAGTAAAAGGTCCACACTGACTACACGTCAATCATTTTAGTTGGAAGAACTGTATTCGAGCTGGTTTGCAGTCGTGAATTAAGTTAGGATGGTTTGCTGTAATAGATTATAGAGGGCAGTGGGGGAGGGGCTACAACCTGGTAAAAACAACAACAGATAAAAATTTTGTTTGAAAATGTTTTGTCTTGTTTTATTAATTTCTTGTTAAGAATTAAATACATATTTTAAATAAATAAAATCATTTAACTTAAAGCAGAAGCTTAAAAAGTGTGATTATAATTTGGTCTGTGGTACAAATCTTCTAGTGAGCATGTCCAACATAACCTCACACCGTCAGAATGGTTGAAACTCAAACATCTAGAAATTCACTGATAAACTGTCTTCATTCCTCAGTTTCATGACTCGGGATTAATCAAAATTTCTCAAGAAATTCAACTGCACAAATTTCTTTCAGATGTTCAGAAAACTCCTGAAGAAAGTTTCACTGGGTTTTAACAAGTTTAAACCAGGAATGACTGCTAGTGTATCCCTCTGGTGTGTTCAAGGGCTGCATATTTTTAACTAGTTTAAACCCATTTTAGCCAGTTTAAACCAGTTTAACCAGTTTAAACCAGGATGGACCATTGGCGAATCTCTGTGGTGCGTTTGAGGGCCATGTTTGTTTCTGTTCAGCCCATATTTTGACGTGAAGAACCTTTCAGATTTCAGTGGGTAAATATTGAAGCCTTCTCGGGTTTCTGGGGATGTTTAAGGTGATAAAAAAGTTCTGATCATTAATCAATAATGGCGGGCACAGTACACTACAGGATACCCCCCCATGATCAAAGTCAGCTAAGGTCCGGTTGTCGAATGTTTTTAAACGACATGGTTTTCCTGCAGTGCGGGTGAATTAAGAGTGGTTTTCTCCGCTTTCATCCACTCGGAAAGTGAGATTGTAGATAATGAGCATGTTTAATATTTGTGACTAGAAATCTTGGGGTGGGGGGAGGGGCTGTGTCATGTCACTTGGAACAAAAGCCAATCATGACGCGAGCTGACTGACGGAAAAACGACATAAAAACAAACCAAAAACATGGCCCTCGGCTGGTCTGATGAAAAAACAGGTTCAGTTATCGTAACGCGCCACATTTGTGGCAGCAGCCGTAATGTTATAATGATGAGAAGAGTAATCAGATTACTCGTTACTGAAAAAGGAATGCCGTTAGTATAACGCCGTTATTCCCATCAATCCGTTGCTTTCTTTTTTCATAATGGTTTTTCTTTTTTGTGTTTATAGGAAAGTAAGCCATCATTGCTGCTTCCTGTTCGTTTACACTGAAGTTTGACTGCGTGAGAATTGAAATATTGAGCATGAAGGACCTGAAGAATGGGTTGTGCTCTGTAGTGTAAACCACACTGTAAGATCAGAAGAGAGATGTCTTGTGCGATCTGCCTTTACAAGTGTGGTCTGAATCTGTGAAGGTTCCTGTGATGCGATCAGCTGTAAACTGATCATTTCGTCTTTGTCCGACCAGAGTTCATCCAAAGCTCTGGAGCAGGAAGTCCGCGAACGCGCCACCGTCCTCCAAACGGAGTTCGAGAACTTCGTCCACGCAGATGCTCAGACTCTGCAGGCCGCCAAGAAAGGTAGGTTGATCATGTAATCTCAGCACACAGAGCTGCCGTCTGATTGGCTGACTTGTCTGTGATGTCACCAGCGCTGCAGTCCTTCCTGCGGGCATACACCACCTACCCCGCTCACCTCAAACACATTTTCCACATTCGCTCACTCCACCTGGGACACGCCGCAAAGAGCTTTGGCCTCAGAGATGCTCCACGAGGCCTGACCTCCACCGGGGGACCCTGGACCAGGACCAAGCCGCAAAAGAAGCCTGACAGGAATCCAGCCAAGAACCAGAAAGCTGGAAAGAAAAGGTGAGATTTTGGTTGTGTCAGTCAGAAATCTGCAAACTTTACTTAAACCGTCACACTGCCGTCATGCTGATGAGGAACTGGAGACGTTCTGTTAGTTCCTAAATTTACTCAGCTGACAGGAAACGAGAAAATGGGTCGGAAACTTTCAAATAAACCTGGACTAAAAACCCGATTCCATCATTTCTGAGGTTCTGTTCGCAGCTCTGAAACATTTTCTCATGCACAGTTCTCGTCTCGCTGTATGTGATGCTCACTTCGGAAACCATGACGACGATTGCGCCTTTAGTCGACCTTTGTTCCAAGTCATTTGTCTCAGTTCCCTCGCTGTTCTCAGGTCATGTTCCAGATAGATTATTGAGCGGAAGCAGTTAAAGGTGTCCACAAAACCTACTTGTTTCGGTCCTGAAGTCGCCACCTGAGAAAAATGAGCTCACTGAGCATGCTTACAATCTCCTTCACTTGTATTTTGACATGGTAGTAATGAAGATGTCGCCAACTCTGATGCTGGTTCAGAGACCCATTTGGGGACTTTGTTGATAGTTAGCGTTGTAGAACCGCTTCTAGACAAGCTGGACATATCAGGTCCCTCAGAAAAAACCTAAACTTCCAGAATTACCTGATGAATTAGAAGTCAACATGTAGAAAGAGATTATTGTTGGTTTTAACAAAAGTTGTGAAAAACAGAAATATCAGTTTTCCTTCTGATGACTGTTTATCTGCAAATCTAGGATCATAGCCATCGTCCAGTAACATTGGAAAGTCATATATAAACTCCTTTAGAGAAGTAAAAACATGCTTTAGTTTTTTTTGCTTATGAATCTGTAAACAGAAAAACCTCTGAATATTAAAAATATCCAGCAGATGACTTGATTGAAATAAGCGCTGCATGTAAACGCTCAGCAGGCCTCAAACAGGCCCTGGTGGCCCCAGTTAAGCCACCACGTATGTCACATTCTGCATGCTCCAGCTCTTCGCTGAAAACACTACTGTAAACCAAACCCAGGTCCTCGACCGTCTCCGCGTTCTGCTGGGCTGCAGGTCGTCCCCACTGCTACAGGAAGTCCTCATAATGTTGGTGTCCTGTCAGGGTTTGGTCTCCATTTTGATGTAAAACAAACACTTGTGTTGGTTCTTCTATATTTTTCGGGATTCATGTTCACATGGTCCGTTCGCAGGACTCCACTGAAAACTAAAACCAGGATTTGAACCCTGAAACCAGGTGTTATCTGTCAGACAGGTGTTTCTGACTGACTGAGTGAAGACCACAATGTCTGAGGAAGGATGAAGGCAACAGATGCCTACCTTAACGAGACTTCAGCCTTCTTCCGT
The DNA here is from genome assembly GCF_017639745.1 of Melanotaenia boesemani. Lineage (NCBI taxonomy): Eukaryota > Metazoa > Chordata > Actinopteri > Atheriniformes > Melanotaeniidae > Melanotaenia > Melanotaenia boesemani. The sequence continues at coordinate 37,541,114 of NC_055692.1, read as the reverse complement.
TCCTATATAAGTTTTAAGCTTTTCACAGCTTTAAACTGCTAGCAACATCACATTTATGCTGTTTACCAACAGAAATCACAGGGCCAGAATGCTGTAATCCACACCAGATTTTTCCAAACAGAAAACCTTTGCAGAGAACCGGAGATTCCAGATTTAAAGATGGCTGCACCCAGAACCACCTACAGTCCATTATTGTCTTTAATAAGTTTATTTTCAATACGTTTTGTGTGCACAAACAGCAGCGAGTTGTTTAAATGGATAATTCTGTTTGTGAAACGTTGGTCAGGCCTTGTGGTTCTATGACTGAACCGGCTGCTGTTGTCATGGTGACGCTTTTACTGTGGGTCTGTGATCGTCTAGTTTTGTATACCATCATTGTTGATGCCACATTCTGCTTTTTGGAGATGTCCGTTTTTTTCCCGGTCGGTGCAGCAGGAACACCCAACAAGTTTTTACCCAGTACTGATGTCATCTACTCACTCTGAATGACGAGCCAACTGAAATGCATTCTAGGAACTGCGGTTCTTTCCTTCAGCTTTCCTCTCTGAGCATAATCTGATTGGTTCTGCTGGTTTGGTTTCAGGTTTCATCTGGGTCAGAGGGAGGCCCGGCTGTTCCGCTCCGAGTTTTCCAGCGGGTTGGAGGAAGGCAACGCCACGAAGAGAAAGAAGAAGATAGCCGGTGGATCCAAGGAGGAGGAGGAATGACGAGGTCCGGCATGTTAACTCTGATGTTAACATTCAGAGGGATTCCCTGATGAGTCACCTGGAAAACTTGGGAGAAACCAATCGCATGCTGGAGCAGCAGTCCGGCCGAAGACGATGCTGAGCGAAGATGGACATAAGTCACGTGATCTGGAACAAAAAGTCTCAGAAAACATCAGAAACAGCATTTCCTGAACTCACCGAGGGCCAGTGGAGAGTCTGATCTGTAGTCTTAATTAGACTGTAATGATTTAATGATGACGGGAAGGAGACCTGAGTCCTGGTCCGGAGGTGGCACCTCTGACAGGACCACTATTTTATCTCTGATGTCCCATTAAATCCTTTCAACTTGCTTCTGTTTGTGATTCAGTCGTGGTCGAGAGACCGAGAGCCTGAACGAGCAGAGGGAGTAGATCAGAGAATAAAACTTTGTTCTGGACCAGAAAAGACCTGAAGCAGCAGTTTTTCTGACTGACCATCCTGGAGATGAGCAGGTCGAGTCTTGCAGTCGCTCCGGTTCCTGCGTCCTCCTCATGACTTCTGAAGAACTTGAGATATTGCCACAGAAACGCTGATTTGGCAGGATTCTTATTCTGGTCCCGGGTGAAGACTCAGATCTGCACCAGACTTTGTTCACAGCTGTTCGCACCGCTGCATTTGGGTTTTATGTGTGGGATTTCTCTGGAATATTGGTCCTGTAGGGCTGCCATAGCTCATGAATTCCTCTGTGTTTCTAGAAGTTTTGACTAAATGTGTTTTTATCTGTGTTTCATGAAACCAGAATAAAGAAATTCCATCAGTGAAGGATCTGAAGACCAAACGTCCTCAGCTGGGCCGGTCTGAGCCTGAATCCGGCATGAGGACTCCCACAGAAACACAACAGATCCAGCAGAAACTGGATTTTAAAACATAAAGTTTTAAGAGCTTCGTGAAGTTACTGCTGCCTTTTACCTGCACAATATTTCAGCCTCTGGTTAATGTTTGATCAGATGATCTGAGGTCCAGCTGCTTCTTGGACAGATTGAAGGTCCAGGAAAGATCTGGACCTTAACAGCAAATGTTTGTTGATCAACTATCGATTAGGTCCAGAATCATCAGTGAGCAACAGACCGAGATGAAGACTCCAGTTTGTCCAAACACCCACAATCATGTCCAAAAAGGTCCCAACCAGTCCAGTTCAAACCAAATCTAAACCAAAACCCTGAGAAGCCCAGAATGACCCGGATCATCCACAGAACCATCAAAGGTCATGATGTCATGACGACTGGATCAAGACCAGCAAAGGTTAATTTAGTTTTATTTATAAACAACAAACTCATGACAAAAGCTTTTAAATCAGCCCCTAAAATTCTGATCCAGTTCATTTCTATTTGATTCAGTCCTCCGTCCTGAGCTGCACCAGGTGAGGGTGGAAAGAAAAATAATCTCCACACGAAGCATCTGCGTTGGTGAACCTCATCACTGATCCCCTTACAGGGTTCAGCATGAGACCCTACGGTCCTGGGGCCTTATTTATAAAACTGTACATAGCAAAGCAAACTACAGGCGGCGTCTGCAGCGCGCGTCTACTAACAGATTTATTAAAGCGTGCGCACACACGTCCTCCACCTGTTTCTGTTTAGAAATCAGAATCAACTCTGAAGTGGCGCAGGTGAGGGAACGCCTTGCCCCGCTCACATGGTGGCTATAAATGGTCAGGTGGACGCCTGTAATACATATTCATCACATCGTTTCCATGATGGCTCGGGAGGGAAGAAGAGGAATTTTTCAGGGTGTGAGACAGAGATCCTGATGGAGCACGTTGGAAAAGGTAAAAATGTTTAACTGGTGGACACGGCGTGGACATTACTGGTGTCAGAAAGACAGAATAGTGTCAGCAGGTGGAGACGCTGTCATCACAGCGTCAGAAGGGAAGAAACGCCAGAGGAGTCAGAGAACGTAGGGATGGATATCTCAGTCGGTAGAACATCCGTCTGTCATACAGAAGATCGAAGTTTAAATCCCAGAGTGGAAAAAAGCGTTTGCTAGACGACAGTAATGATGCTGGTAATTTGTTTTAATTTCTAAAATAAATATTTACAGATACATCTGAGATTGGTGGCAGTTTATTTAGTATTAAATAATATTTCTTTCTAGTATTTACTATTTACTCCAGCTGGGTGGGCGGTGCTGCAGCTGGGTGGGCGGTGCACCGCTATTAACCAGGTGGACAAGGAGAGAAAAAGACCGTGTGGACAGAAATGAGGACAACAATAAAAACATTGTGTAAGAATAAATAAAGGAAATCCTCCTCTTGTGTGTTTAATTAGCGTAGCATCATTTCTAGACCTCCAGCCTCCAGTCTGGTCCCGCTCTGCTGGAATGAAGGACCAAAGCTACTTTCCACACTGATGCTACATGCTGGCAGCAGACTGGCTCCTTATTTATCTGGATGGGTTTTATAACATGAAGTTTTGTTTTACTGGTTGAGCTTCTTATTGACATCATGAAAAAAGATAAAAGGTAATAGTGGATTGTGTACAAATGTCTCACATTTCATATCTTTTCCTGGTTTTATTCTGGACTGTTGGTATCCCTGTTTCCCGTTTTCTAGATTTTGTGCGTACGCCTGGGTCAGAGTTGCCATGGAGGAACATTTTCCCACCAAGTTTGGTTTTCATAAATCCCAAAAGTTGATTATAGAATAGAAATACTTTATTAATCCCTTTGGAGAGTCCTCAGGGAAATTTGGGTACCAGCATCAATGCACCACCAACAGTAAAGCAGGACAAGCACAAGACACAATATATACAAGTACAAAGCAAAATAGAGGCAAATAGAATACAATAAATATGACAATAAATAACAATAAGATAAGTTAAATAAAACAATAAAAACAAGCATTGCACACAGTAGAGGTGGTACAGATTCCCAGTTCACTATTGCATGTATAAGTTATAACAACTGTTTGTATGGGTTATTGTGCATGTGTTGTATCAGGCGGACTGCACACCTCCCTCTCCCCCCTCCTTCTCCCCCTCCCTCTCCCCCCTCCCTCTCCCCCTCCTGCCTAATGCAGAGTTGTACAGTTTGATGGCTCGGGGGACAAAGGAGTCTCTGAGCCGGTTGGTCCTACTCTTGGGGAGGAGCAGCCTGTTACTGGTCAGGCTTCCCTGTGCACTGATGACAGTGTGCAGAGGGTGACTGGCATCATTCACAATAGCCAGTAGTTTTTTTAGTGTTCTCTCTGCCACTGTCACCAGGGAGTCCAGCTTCATGCCAACCACAGAGCCCGCCCGCCTGATGAGTTTTTCCAGCCTGTTAGCTGACTTTGATGTGATGTGGTTGATGTGATTTGATTTGATGTGCGCTGGTTTTTGTTCCTACGTCAGCTTTAGAAATGAGGCCCTTGGCGTCCAGCTTCACGTTTCTGGGATCTCGCATCAGCAACGACCTGAAATGGGACATTAGCACCACTGCTGTAGCAAAGACCAGAGACCCAGAACCCACCAGAGACCAGACTTCCTCAGGATTTGCAGGAAGAACAACATCTCCACTGGTCTACCACTATCCTAGAGAGATTGCCATGTTCCTTCTCAGGCTGGTTTGGGAACTGCACAGAAGCAGACAGAGCTGCTCCAGAGGGCAGTAATCATCCCAGATCAGGCTGTCAGACCAAAGCCTGCAGCATCAGCAGAGACATCACCACTTCCACCATGCCTTCTCTCTGCTGCCCTCTGGGAGGCGCTACAGGGCCCTGAAGTGCCGTACAGCAAAAGGTTTTCCAGCTGCGGCTGGAGATGAAGACAACGGAGCTGCTGTTACTGGACGCTGTGTTCTGGCTGGTAGAGGATCTGTTTTAGCCGCCATTGCCAAGTCTTTAGATTGTTTTTAATGACATTTAGTTAATTTGATCTGCCTTTTTGGGTGATTTTAAGTGATCGTACGAAGATGCTGTAGTGATCATTGAGGCAGAGGTGGAGCTGCTGCCTTTACTGGATTTTGCCTCCCTGCAGCAGTGCAGCTTGGTGGTGGCTGGCGTTGCCAGATTTGGTGTTTTCCACGTATATATTAAGACCTGTGTACCATGTGTTATAGCCGGGATTTTTTTTTTTTTTTTTTTTTTTAACTTGTCCTGTCCAGCATCATAGCAGCATGGTTGCTGTATCGTGCTGAACAAATTTGCTCTGCCAATCTCATTCATTTATTTATTTATTTACTTTGAATCACAGAATCTATGTAATCTTGCTGGACCTGACCGGAGGGGACAGAAAAAGATGGAAAATAGCAAAAAGAGCAAAAGGGAAAGAAGAAAGGAGACAAAAAGATCACAGACAGAAGGAAACGACCCTTCAATCCGCACCACCAGACAACAAACTGTTACACCTGTACATGAACACACCAGAAAATTTCATACAACTTTTACAAAAGCAGAAACACACACACAGAAAAAACAGGGCTGCTAGTCATTAAGAGTTTTTAAATAATAACCAAATCAAAAAGACATAACAGCGACCAGATACTAACTCACAGGAAAAATACAAAAATAATTATCGCTTAGTATTAAAACCCACTGGACAACTCAGTAACTGTGTCAGCATGCAGAGCATGAGGAAGAGGAGTGATTAGTGATGAAGAGTGGTGAGTGAGATCATGCACATGCGACCACGCCTCCACGGAGGCCAGAGGCAGACCAGGGCCAGAGACCCGGCCCCTCAGCAGCAGACCCGGAGCACCAACCCAAGCCACCCCACCACGAAGACGACTCCAGCCCCACCCGAAGGGCTGCAGAGGAGAGCCCAAGCAAGAAACCCCCCACGGTCTTGGGACACAGGTCCCAGTGGGCCAAGATCGGCAGCCGCCGGCCCCGCCAGGGACCGGCCACCCGGGGCAGCCCAAGCGAAGGGCCCAGGAGCCCAGAGGCGGCCGCCCCACCCCCCAAAGGCAGAGGGCCCGCAACATGCCTAGGAGGACCAGGCCCCCCCAGACAACCACCCAGCGTAGGCCAGTGCACATCCCAATGTTCCAGCTGCACACCCTGGGAACCATGGCGCCATCGACCCCCTCCCCCCACTCCCCACCTACTCCAATCTGCACCCCATATAACCCCACACTCACACCCTCCCCTGAGCCGTACCCACAAGCACTCACCATCACACAGTCACATCACACATAACCCACCCACCATGCCCCGTGGGGGACACCCCAGGCGGACCAGAGGACAGAGAGCCCCAAGCACCCCCCACCCACCCACCCACCCCGCCACTCGACCCAGCACCGTGGGACCCGGCCCCTGGTGCAACCACCTCACCCCGCTCACCCCCGGCCACACCCAGGGGGAACAGGGGTGTGAGAGGTCCCCAATACCCTCTCCCTCCCCGCTCCTGACTGTTTATGTAGTTTGTGTTGTGTGCAATTAAAATTGAGGGGCAGCGACCGCAAGGAGCCGGGAGGTGGCCCCGCCCGACATGCACCGCATGCCATGCCTCCCAGGTGTTGTTTGTGTGTTGTGTTTCTTGTGTTTTGGTGTCTAGGTGCAATTAAAACTGAGAGGCGAGTCGCCATGGGGTGCATCCAAGGAGACCACTGAATGGCCCCCTTTGCTCCACCCCGCATGGCTCCACGCCTACCCACCCCCCCACATGCCTAACAGGGAATGAAAGGAAGGGGACAGCGGCAGAGCCCAGACCCACGACACACCACCCCCAGGCCCGCCCAGGTCCCCCCCACAAGTGCGCTTAACCCCGCCCCAAACACACACAGAAACCACCAGAAGTTGTTTGTGTGTTGTGTTGGTGTTTTGATGTCTAAGTGTAATTTAAACTGAGAGGTGAGTCACCACAGGGTGCAGCTAAGGAAGCCACTTGGGTGGCCCCCCTGGCTACACCCCGCATGACGTGCACGCCTCCCAAATCCCTATGTGTGTGTGTGTGTGTCTCTGTGTGTATGTAAGAGAGATAGAGAGAGCAGGGAAGAAGAGGGGTCCAGGGATGTAAGTCCGAAGGGAAGAGAACCTCCCTCCGGATGGTGAGCTGCTAACAGCACTAGGCACCCCCGTTCCCCAGGAGACCCTCCAGGGAAAGACAGGCCAGAGGCAGCCGCTCCCTATGACCACGCCACACAACGAGTGCAGCCAACGAGCCGCCACTGACCCCAGAAGACACCCAAGGGGGAAGGAGAATAGCAGGAGAGCCCACATCCACGGCGCACCACCCCCAGGCCCACCCAGGCCCCCCCACAGGGTCATGTCATCCGTCCCCACCCACCTACTCACCTATGATCTTGCACACTCCCACTCATCCTAGCACATACATACGCACACACACAAACATACCCCCACACCCACACAAACATCATCCAAAGCATAGACACACACACAACATACAAACATCCCTGTCTCACACCCCAGCACCTCCCCCTATAATCCCCCGAATCCCACTCAGCCCTCCTTCAAACTCCTACACCCCTCCTGCCCCCGGGCCATACCCTGGGTCCCAGGGCGGCAACCAGACACCAGGGCATGCACCAACCCACACCATGGCAGCACATCCAGACAGGCCCAGACCCCCGGCACATACGGATCCCATCACCCCAGAGGGAGGTGGGACCATCCCCAGAGCCCAGAACCCCCGCCCAGCCCGCCCCAGAATAGCTCGGCTGCCCGGCCCAGGACCGACGCCCACCAACCCAGGCGGCACCAGTGGCCTCACCCCCCTGCCTTCTGGATCTATGATTGTATTATCTATGTCAAAATTTAACCTTCTATTAATAAGAGTTGCTGCTCCTCTCTGCCTAGAATTATAACAAGCTGAATACACGTGTGGAAACTGGGTTGTTGAGAGAAGATCTATTGTTGAGTTTGATAAATGAGTCTCTTGGAGTAATATTATATCTGCTTTTATTTCTCACAAACGATTAAAAATGTTTAACCTCTTTTCCCTTGTGCCAGCTCCACGCACATTCCAAGTGACAAATGTGAGTTCGTTCATGAACCAACCACAGAAATGAGGCTATATGCATATTACTGAAGAGTGTGTGCGTGCATCCCACTGTTTCTCTGCGTGCATGTGTATCTGCCAGCTGGTTGTGACAGGGATGTATGTGCACTTGTGCTGTTCTGTGTGTGTTCCTGTGAATCATGAAAAGTGCTGATGTGTATATAATATAATGACAAGTGTTACCGTTAACCGTTAAAGGGTCGGAGAGAGGAAGTGTAAAGAGTGAAAAGAGCGACAGTGCCAAAGGAAAAAAGTCATTTAAAAAACGCATCTGTGCTGAGAGCAGTGTAGTGGAGACGGGCAGTGGATTTACTGTTAACTAAATTATCTTTAATGGCAGTTTTATGGATATAACATGATCTAGTGAGAAAACAGGAAAATTAAAGCACATACAAAGTCAGTAGAGCCACGGAGTGATGTCCGGGTCACGGTACAGCTGTCCATTAATAAATAATTTATCCACCGCGATGACAGCGCGAGCGCCTTCAGCGATAAATTTCCTCCTGATCGGAAACAGGACTCTCCGTCTGTCCAGAATCTCTCTCGGATATTGGTCGTTTACTCCAAAGTTGGTTCCCTTCAGTTCGCGGCCCTGGTTCTTCACCTGCTCCTTCTGTTTGAAGCTGACGAACTTCGCTACAATAGGTCTTGGTCTGCTGGACCCGGGTTTCCTCCCGCCGAGCCGATGGACTCTGTGAAAGGAGATGTTTTCCACCGTTTCCTCCGGGAGCTTCAGGTGAGTTTTGATGAAGTTTTTCACCGTGGTCTCGGGGTCCTCCTCCGTCTGCTCTGGAATTCCTGCAAACACCAGGTTCTCTCTCATGCTCCGCGCCTGCAGATCGATCACCGTTTCCTTCATCTTCTTATTTTCCTCCGAGAGACGGGTCAAGCCCTCGGTGAGGGATTTTACCGACTCTCTGAGACCAGCATTTTCTACAGCCAGAGTTTCCACCTGCTTCTGGCTGAATTCTAGTGATTCACGTAGCGCCTGGAACTCTTTGTGGAGAATTTCTACCAGGCTCAAACGTGCATCCAAACTACTGAGTTTCTTATCTACAGAGATCAGAACATCTGTTGAGTTGTTCCCCGGTTGAGAAATAGCTCCAGGTGAATCCTCATTTCGCTGTCTCTTGGACTTGGATGAGGTGGAGGGGGTGGAGGCGTTGTTTGGTTTCCCCATGACGATTCTGTCGTAACAACGATCTATAAAATCTGTCAGGCTGGCCAAATCCTCCCCGCTGTGCTCCAGAGTGTACCCTTTAAAGACACTATTTTCCTACTTTAAAGAATATTTTGATTAGGCTGGCACAAAATACAATTGAATGAAAGTATAAATGTTTGGGCGTGCCTAGTTTGAATCTGCCATCTCCCCGGAACTACGTCACCTACAGCATTAGCGTCACTTACCTGCCACCAGCGTCACCTACCTGCAGCGTCCTCCTCACCAACCTCCGTCCTCCTCACCTACCTCTTTAGGTAGCTGGGATTTTGCCTGGAAGGCTCCATGAGCGCGTTCGCAGTAACGTTCATCAGGCAGAAAAACAGAACGTTCAGTTCACCTTCACCCAGAATATGAACCAGTTCATGAACCATGGTTCAATCAGCTTGTTCAGGCACAACACTGGCCAAAAGGCCCCTGAAAATGGACCCCTCAGCTGTTCATGACCTGAACTTGTGCCCCGCTGCCCCTCCCCTCTACCCTCTGCACTTTTTTTTATACACTGTATTTATTTATTTAAAGATGTCTGCCTGTGCACATGTGTGGGCGTTAGTGTGTAGTGAAGAGCTTTTTTTTTTACATTACATTGTATTATTTAATATACAAATAAAATTATTATTATTATTATTATTATTATTTAATCGGGTCTTACTGTTGCTGTTTGTGGTGAAAAGTTTGATTCCAGCTCTAAAAACTCTGCTAATCTGTTCTCGTACGACTGCCCTTGTTTGACATGAACCATGAAGGTCCCACTGGTTTCCATGGAGATGAAGGAAGTTTATAGTGAAGGATTCACTCTTCCAATCATAGACTATCTATAAACTATTATTGAATCTGGTATAGATGATCTGAGATATTGTGTATTTCCTCGGATTACTTTACTTATTCCTCATGAATTGGGCTGCTCAGTCGCTTTTCTTCATGACCTGGTTCTTTTGCTCACTACCCACAGCTGTTGGCCATAGGTGAGGGAACGTAGATGAGCTGGTAAATCCAGAGCTTCTCCATTCAGCTCAGCTCCACATCACTGCATATGCAGCACCGATCCACCTGTAGCTCTCTCGCTCCATCCTTCCCTCACTCCTTAACAACCACTTGGGGCAGGACCTCATTGCAGACCCAGAGAAAACACTCCACCCTTTTCCGGCTGAGGACCGTGGTCTTGGATTTGGAGGTGCTGATTCTCATCCCAGCCGCTTCACACTTGGCTGCGAATCACTCCAGTGAGAGCTGAAGATCACGGCCCGATTAGGCCTACAGAACCACATCCTCCACAAAGAGCAGAGACCCAATCCTGAGGCCACCAAACCGGATCCCCTCAAGTCCAACAACAAAACACCACTCGGATTCAGATCAGGGGGGCCGTTGTAAACCCCAACGTACAGGCACCAAGCAGGTGAGGGCATAATCATTGCCCTCTATCTTGGTGCCTCTCACCGGGAGCAACTCCAGAGTGGAAGAGGGTCCAGCCCTTCTCCAGGACACTGGTTCCAGAATCCAAGCTGTGCATTGAAACGAGTCCAACCATATCTAAACAGATCCGCCCAACTCAGTTTCCCATCCTGCCAAAGAGGCGAAGTTCCATATCCCTAAATCTAGAACTCCAATGTTTTTATGTCATGGGGGCCTTGGAGAGGTGCTTGGTCGTGCTCATGTATCTTCAGCAGTATAAAATCAGTACTGTAATCCTCCATTGTTGTAGCTGTTTGCAGGGTTTGTGCATTCGGCTTAGGTGAGAGGTGGGGCCATGACCTCATTGGTTCAGGAAAGATGCTATGGGTTGCAAACATGGAACCGAAACTTTGGTATTTTCAGATTTATTCACTTGGAACCAGGTTTTAAAAATGACAATTTTCAGGGGGCCCAAAACATAGATGAAACGTCCTAATGCTAAAAACATTTTAGCAAATGAACCTAAACCCAAGCCCATGTGGACCAAACATCAAAAACCCACAAGACAAGGATGAAGAAGAGACGTTGCAAACCAAAAAGCTCACAAGATGACTGAAAACCATCAACTTGAGTCAAACTGATCCCACCAATCAGCTCTAACCACATGTGGCAGTATGATGAAGATGAGGGGTTGCGGTATCGACCAATCAGCGGAGGGGGGTGACATATTTAAGCAGGCGTAGAGCCAGCTTTGGGCAAGGTTCGTCTGGTTGACAGGTCACCTGACTTCCGGCTGTCGCGGAGATTATTACTGCTGCGCGTGGAACTGGCTCTCACACCAAGACTGCTGTGGTATGTCAACTTTGCTTTCCCTGTATCGGGATCTCTGGCTGAGTAGGCGTTAACAGGCTGTGTTTCTGTAGGGAAACTCGTGTGTTGTGCTGCCTCCCGCGTCTACACGACTCCTTTGTGTGGCGAACCCCTTTCATCTGGGTAGGTGAATCCACGGCTTGTGGGCACTTTCTTGTCTATATTGGACGTTTATGGTTGTTTGTTTTTGTTTTAGGGGAATTTATCGGACGGCTTTTTAACAACGTAGCCGCCTTCCAGGCGGCTGACAGTGGCTGTGGCGGCGTGTGGGGCTGGAGGAGCTACAGCCATTCCCACGCCTATAATCGTCGTCCTAATTGCTGCTGCTTTGCTTTGCTTTGTTTTATTTGTTTTAATTGCTTTAACATTGACTCTTTTAATTGTTTTGGGACACTTTTATGCTCTGCCGCTCCACTAGAGGCCCGGGATGCGGCCTGTATCGAGGACTTGGTTTGATGGCTGGCCTCTAGTGCATATGTTTGATGTTACGGTAGTTTTATTTAGTTTATTTGTTGCTCCTTTTATTGTGTTTAACTTCACTGTTTCTAACACTGTATTTCTTTTTATTTTAGTGGTCTGAGAGCTTGGAGTGGTGGTGCCTCTGCGGTGCGGGTCCCCTTCCTAGTCTGATCCTCCCCTCATCTGCATGCTGATCACGTTTGCCTGTGCTGTGGGACTGAAGTGCGGTGTGAAGTGTGTTTGTCTTGCACGTGTGCTTGGGGTGGCCTTTGTTTGGATTCCCTCACCTCATTTAGCCCACCTATCTCCTGGTAAGCCTCAGCCATCTTTTATCTTTGAACCGTGGGTTTTGTTTTGTTTATATTAAATAAAGATTGTTTAATTAATTGGATGCTTGTCTCATGCCTCGTTAGTATAACGGACCTGGTTGCCTTGTTGGAGTTCTGTTATTATTCCCTGGGTGAAAGTCCCAGGGTGGCGTTGTCCCCAACTTTAAAATATTATTTACTTACTCCCCCGAGCTTGCCACAAACTTGGCGTTGTCGGCAGGATTTACTTTGTGCAGGCTGAGACAAGTGTTCATTAATTTTTTTTTTTTGGCTTGTTTTCTTTGGGGTATGTGTTTTGCCCCCTTTTTAAAGTTCTGATTTTGTAAAAGCAAAGCAGCAGCATAACCTTGTAAGTCTGAAAACTTTTATTTGTGTATATTTAGACTTTTCCCCCCGTGTTGGTGTAATTATCTTGTGTAGTCATGGAGGAGGAGCTGAGAGGGCTGCGTGATTTGGTTGCGCAGTTAAAGGCAGACAATGACCGGTTACGGCAAGAACAGCCTGCCACCGGGTCTGCTTCAGGTGCATTTGCTAGTGCTCCTGCCACTGAAAGATTTATTTTTGTCCCCAGAGACAGGAACTGCCCCAAGTTCAAAGGAAGAGGCGGCATGAGTTTTAAGGAGTGGATGGAGGAAGCGCAGGAGTGTATTCGGACCCGGCATTTATCAGTTTGTGAGCAGGCTTTCTTCTTGTTTGATCATCTTGAGGGTGAGGCTCGAGAGGAAATTAAATATTGTTCCCGAGAGGAGGGAGAGGACCCAGCTAAAATTATTGGCGCCCTAGAAGAGTTATATGGCTGCTCAGATTCATATGTAGCTCTGCAGGAGGCATTTTTCTCTCGGAAACAGCAAAAGGGAGAAACATTACAAGAGTTCTCTCTGGCTCTGATGGGGCTCATGGAGAAGGTAAGACTGAATAGAGGGATCAGTTTGTAGAGCAAGTTTTAGACTGTGCTCTCCTGCGGGACTTAAAACGATGGGTACGTGGGCACCCGAGGGCAACCATGCTCGATGTCAGAGGAGAGGCCATAAGGTGGGAGCGAGAAGGTTTGCCAGGCGCCATGAGAGAACGCAGTATTTCGGTCCCTTCAGCGTTTGGATTCAGTACAGGCTACATTGTGCCCCACAAAAGCCTGACCCCCCACCAATGTCTGAGTTGAGTGAAATGAGGGAGCTGTTGATGTATCAGCAATTCAGCTGACCCAGCTGACCCAGAGTCTGGCTCGTCTGCAGAGCATGCACCAGCGTAGTTGTAGTTATTCCCCTTGCAATCGCACGGTGATCTGTAGACTATGTGAGAAGCCCGGTCATTTTGCAAGAGAATGTGAAGGGGTACGTGTCTCTCATTCCCAACCTTTACCCCACTCAAGTAGTCAGTCGCATTCTGTGGCGGAAAACTAGCGCCCACCAAATTGCAGCTTAAAGCAGCTAACGGGTTGTCCATTCCCTATATTGGATATCTAGAACTGACTGTTCAGCTGTGTGGTAAGTCCATGCCTCGCAGTGGTGTATTGGTGGTGAGGGACCCTCCTGGTTCAACGCCGTCTCGGGTGTCTGGGGTTTTGGGGATGAATGTGATCCAGAGGTGCTACCAGGAACTTTTTAGGCAGCATGGGATGGATTTGTTTAAATCACATTCAGTGAGTGAGGCTCCATCATTTGTGGTGCAGGCATTGCATGAGTATCATCAGGCTGCTGTGCAGCCATTACTGGAGGCTCCGGGGATGGTGAAGGTTTGGGGTAAGAAGGCCTGCTGCATCCCAGGGGGAACACTGAAGATAGTGACGGCCACCTGTTCCGAGCAGTTTTCAAGGGGGACTGCGCTTTTTGAACCCCTTCAATCTGGCTTACCTGCAGGGCTGCTTGCTTCCCCTTCTTTGGTTCGGGTTAGTAGAGGCACAGCCTACATTCCGGTGGTAAATGTTGGTGCCACTGATGTGCTGCTCTATCCTCGCACCCCTGTTGGCACCTTGGACCTGGTGCATGTTGGTAGTTTACCCGCAGGGCTCACTGAGGTACCAGCTGAGGTGGCTACTGTAAGTTCCCAAACTGCTGCTCCCCTGGTCCAAGATCACATTGAGGCTATGGTTTTGTCGCAGTTGCCTGTCGAGGAACAGGCACAGGCGAGGTCTCTGTTAAGGAGCTACGCCTCTGTGTTTGCAGCATATGATGGTGATTTGGGCTGTACCAACTTGATTTGGCCTATTTGAGTGGAACAGGATGCCCTTTGGGCTTTGCAATGCCCCCAGCACCTTTCAGCGGTTGATGCAACGCATCTTTGGAGATCAGCAGTGCCAGTCGCTACTTTACCTCGATGACATTGTGGTGTTTTCCTCTACCGTGCAGCAACATCTGGAGAGGCTGGATGTGGTGCTGGGGCGGCTTAAATAGGAGGGCCTGAAGGTGAAACTCAGCAAGTGTTCGTTCTTCCAGAAAGAGGTGCAGTACTTGGGCCATGTCATCTCAGACCAGGGGGTGTCTACAGATCCCGGTAAGGTGGAAGCAGTAGTTAGTTGGAAGCCCCCAGGCACTGTTTCTGACCTACATTATTTCCTGGGGTTTGCTAGTTACTATCGCCATTTTGTGGTGGGGTTTGCCAAGCTTGCTGCCCATTTGCACAGACTGGTGGCTGAATGCGGAGGCACGAGGTCTAGAAAAAGGGGGGAGCAGGGCGTCCTGGAGGGTTGGACAGAGGAGTGTAAAAAGTCCTTTGAGGAGTTGAAAATGAGGCTGGTCACCGCCCCTGTCCTTGCTTATGCTGACTTCTCCCTGCCCTTTATCTTGGAGGTGGGCGCCAGCTACAGTGGCTTGGGAGAAAGTCCTGTCCCAAGAACAGGAAGGTAAGGTTTGGCTGATAGCTTACGCTAGCCGAGGGCTGAGGCCCACTGAACGCAACATGTCCAACTACAGTTCTATGAAACTGGAATTTCTAGCGCTCAAGTGGGCCATGGGCGAAAAATTCAGGGAGTATTTGTTGGGTCATAAATGTAAAGGTAATACCGACAATAACCCCCTCAGTCATTTGTTCTCTGCTAAGTTGGGTTCTACTGAGCAGCGTTGGGCAGCCCAGCTCGCCTCCTTTGATTTCGACATTAAGTATCGGTCGGGAAGGAGTAATAAAAATGCTGATGCTCTTTCACGCCAGCACTGACCGGGCATACAAGATGTCCAAGATGTGATGCCCGGTATCCTGGTTCCAAAACAGCTGGAGCAGGCTGTGTACCGCGAGTCTGGAGAAGCAACCCAGAGCTCGGTGACTGCGTTGTTCCAACGTACACCCGCTGACCTGCGTGCCCTCCAACAGGCTGATTTAGTCATAGGGGAGGTGCTGCCGTTCTGGAAGCAGGGGCGGCGTCCCAATTCTGAGCAAGGGCGGGCACTTTCCCCTCTGGCACTGACCCTGCTGCAGCAATGGGGCCGCCTGATGGAGAAGGATGGCTTGTTACATCGTAGGGTGTACCAGCCGGAGGGCGCAGAGCCAGTCTTGCAGTTGCTGCTGTGCGGCGTTGTGAAGGAAGAAGTATTGAGTCAGGTGCATCAGCCTCAGCCATCTTTTATTTTTGAACCGTGGGTTTTGTTTTGTTTATTTTAAATAAAGATTGTTTAATTAATTGGATGCTTGTCTCATGCCTCGTTAGTATAATGGACCTGGTTGCCTTGTTGGAGTTCTGTTATTATTCCCTGGGTGAAAGTCCCAGGGTGGTGTTGTCCGCAACTTTAAAATATTATTTACTTACTCCCCCGAGCTTGCCACACACAGAATATCAGTCAAGTAACACAGACCAATCTTTGCTCCAAATTTATTCAGGATGCAGCTCCATATGGAAACAGAACCCCACTCAAAGAGACCACTAGAGTCCCGCAGCTCCCAGAGCCTCCCTCAGTCAACATCTAACCCCCGAGAGTGTTAAGGTCACCATCCACCTCCTCTACTAAATGTACAAGTTAATCGCAGAGGATCAGAGGTTAAAATTCAGCCAGTTGTGAGGAGACAGAAAGCAGCCACATTCCTAAACTCAGAAACACCCTACCATCAACATGGTTTGATCCAGGAAACCTTTCAGTTTCTTTATTTTCACTCAGCATCAAAACACAAGAACAAAGAAATGTCTACACTTTATTTATGAAAATCTGAAAAACAGTAAAACATTCTGAGGTATGTTTTTGTCCAAGCCATCCAACATTTTGTCTTCTCAGCAGGGTCACAGTGAGCCTGGAATCAAACTCACCTCAGTTCCAGGATTTCTTTTTTAAAACAGTCCCAAAAAAGTTCAAGAAACGTCCAAACTGGTGCTTTACTCCCAGTACTCCCAGTGCAGCCATGTCAGTGGGGGTCCATGCGGGTGAGAACACGTGTCAGTAGAGGCAGGGCTGCTGGGGGGTTATGGAGGGCATGGCCTCTGTACAGGTAGGGGTCCACTGTGGGCGGGGAAGGAGGACACAGGAAGTGTGTGGGTAGGAATATCCTGCCGGCTGCAGCCAGGAGCTCCAAACCTGCAGCAGACTGATGCTTCCACTTCGTCCTGAGGGGAAACATAACTTAGCGTTACACAAAAAGCTGCAGGAGAACATCTGGATGTGTGTACTACACATCTGCACTTCTACACATCCAGATGTACCAAACTACTAAGATATGAGACCACTCTAGTGAAACTAAACCGATAGACACATATCATATCAAGCTGCATGATAGTAATTTCTGAAGCAGGGAGGCCTAGCTCTCCATTTTCCTTAGGAAGTTGAAGGGTGGAGTATTTAATTCTCGATTTCCGACCTTGCCAAATAAACCTGGAAATCCATTTATCTCACTCCTTAAATTGGTCTTTGTTCACCTCAATAGGCAAATTTCTAAATAAATATATATCAGTTTGGGGAGTAAATTCCTTTTTACTGCACTTACTCTAGAGCTAATGCCCAGGAAAGGGACCAAATTCCATCTATATAAATAGCTTTTTATGTCCAAGGATACAGGTTCATAATTTGCCTGGAAGAGCCTGGAGAGGTCCCTAGTCAGGTGTATTCGTAAATACTTGATATCTTCTAACTCAAGCTTCTTACGTAAAGTCACAGGTACTGTATAACTAAGTGTCATCACCAGAGTTTTTGAGATATTGACCTTATAGCCTGAAAGCTTCCCAAAGTCCAACAGAATGGACATCAGTTCATTGAATGACCCCTCCGGCCCCCCCAGGCAGACCAAAACATCATCAGCAAACATGGCTCCCTCCTGTAAAATATAATTAAATGTCCGCAGTAGTAGTGGAACTACCACTGGGAATTGAAACCATCTGATCCAACTGCCTTTCCTGGTTTCATTCTAGCAAGATCCGTGTTGATTTCCTCCACTGATATCGATTTTATTAAGTCCTCATTTTGAAGATCTGAGAGTGAAGGCAGGTCTAAAGAACTCGATACCGTTTTCCTCTGGAGCACTGGGTTGTGAATATAAATCCTGAAAGAAATTCTCAAAACCTGGCCGGGCTATTCCGGGGCGGGCTGGGCGGGGGTTCTGGGCTTTGGTGCTCGGGGGTGGTCCTCCTCCCTCCGGGGTGGTGGGGTCCGTATGTGCCGGGGGTCTGGGCCTGCCCGGATGTGCTGCCATGGTGTGGGTTGGTGCATGCCCTGGTGTCTGGTTGACGCCATGGGACCCAGGGTATGGCCCGGGGGCAGGGGGGGCGTAGGGGTTTGAAGGAGGGCTGAGTGGGATTCGGGGGATTATAGGGGGAGGTGCTGGGGTGTGAGACAGAGATACTTGTATGTTGTGTGTGTGTGTCTATACTTTGGATGATGTTTGTGTGGATGTGGGGGTATGTTTGTGTGCGTGCGTATGCATGTGTTATGGTGAGTGGGGGTGTGTCTGGGGAGTGAGAGTGGGAGGGTTGTATGCTGTGTGAGTGTTTATATATATATATATATAGTGTTATAGGTGTGTGCATGTGTTTCTGTGTGTGGTTGGGGTGGGTTAAGTGCACTTGTGGGGGGGGCTGGGCGGGCCTGGGGGTGGTGGGCCGTGGGTCTGCCGCTGTCCCCATCCTCTCATTCCCCGTTAGGGGTGTGGGAGGGTGGGTACTTTCTGGGGTTGGTAAAAGCTCAATGGCTGTGATCCCTGAGTGGCCCGGTCGTGGGGGGCGGCCTACGTGGCCTGTCTTGCCCTGGGGGGCCTCCTGGGGAGCGGGGGCGCCTAATGCCACTAGAGGCTCATCATCCAGAGGGAAGTTTGCCCCTCTTACTTCCCGCTCTCTTTGTCTCACACACACACACACACACACGTTGGGAGTTGGGAGGCATGGAGCCATGCGGGGTGGAACGGAGGAGATCATTCAGTGGAGGGTGTGAGTGTGGGGTTATATGGGGTGCAGATTGGAGTAGGTGGGGAGTGGGGGGAGGGGGCCGATAGCACCCTGGTTCCCGGGGTGTGCGGCTGGGACATTGGGGTGTGTGCTGGCCTACGCCGGGTGGCTGTCTGGGGGGGCCTGGTCCTCCTAGGCATGTTGCGGGCCCTCTGCCTTTGCGGGGTGGGGCGGCCGCCTCTGGGCTCCCGGGGTCCTGGGCCCTTCGCTTGGGCTGCCCAGGGTGGCCGGTCCCTGGCGGGTAACAGTTTGTTGTCTGGTGATGGTGTGGACTAAAGGGTCGTTTCCTTCTGTCTGTGATCTTTTTGTCTCCTTTCTTCTTTCCCTTTTGCTCTTATGCTGTTTTCCATCTTTTTCTGTCCCCTCCGGTCAGGTCCAGCAAGATTACATAGATTCCGTGAATCAAAGTAAATAAATAAATAAATTAATCACATTATCAAGAGGAGCCTTACCCATAGGCCTCCCCTTGGCAGAGCAAATTTGTTCAGCACGATACAGCAACCAGATTATCATTTTGCTGCTATGATGCTGGACAGAGAAATTCTCAAAACCTCTCTGAGTCTTTTCCAATTTAGTTTCTAAATTATTAGTTTTAGGGTCCCTAATTTTGTATATTGAACTTTCCTTTTGTTGTTTGCGTAGTTTATATGCCAAATATTTTTCTGATTTCCCTCCCATCTTTTAATATTTCTGTCTCAGACAGGTTACATATTTTGGGGCCTCCTGTGTGTAAATGTCTTAATTTCCTGTTTTACAGTGAAGTTTGGGTTGTTTATATCTTCTTGTTGTTTCAACTTTAAATTTCCCTGTAGGTCTGCCAATTTTTGACCTTTCACTTTCTTTAAATGGGACAAGATGGAGATCAGTTTACACACGTGGACAAAATTGTTGGTTCCCTTCTGTTAATGAAAGAAAAACACACAATGGTCATAGAAATAACTTGAATCTGACAAAAGTAATAATAAATAAAAATTCTATGAAATTTAACCAATGAAAGTCAGACGTTGCTTTTCAACCATGTTTCAACATAATTATTTAAAAAATAAACTCATGAAACAGGCCTGGACTAAAATGATGGTACCCCTAGAAAAGACTGAAAATAATGTGACCAAAGGGACGTGTTAATCCAAGGTGTGTCCACTAATTAGCATCACAGGTGTGTACAATCTTGTAACCAGTCAGTGGGCCTATATATAGGCTACAGGTGGTCACTGTGCTGTTTGATGACATGGTGTGTACCACACTCAACATGGACCAGAGGAAGCAAACCTAAACTGTTGTTAAAGAGAACCCAGGACAGTTGTGTTTCAGTGATTATTGAGTATTTTATTAACAAATCCTGGGAGAGGAAAGTAAAGGTAATCACACGCAGGTTAAGCTACTGTCACACATGAATTCATCAACCCGCGCACAGCTGTGAAGGCGGAGCCAGCTGTGAGACTTTTATCACTGCTACACAAACACTTACACTTCAATGCTAAAAGAAAAAGCTGTTTTTATCCAGATCATCAGTTTTATCAGAGTTTCTTCATCAATGTCGGCTGTTTAACTTCAGTCGTCACATCTGCTGATTTTAGGACAGAAATTATCACCATGGAGACGGTTGGTGAGATGATGCTGGATGAATTCTGAATTATGATCTAGAACATGGTATAAATGTTTTGGAACAACATGTAGAAGATTTCATGCTGCGTTTACTTAACCTGGGACATCTGATGTTTAGCCAAGGGAAGGTCAGTTAACAGTAAATATTTGTAGCATTGGCTCGTTCTGGTGATAAAATACAGTAAAAACAGGCAGAATTCAGGCATATGAAAACTCATGAATGTTGATTAATCATTTTGAAATTATTTTAAATTTGTGGTTAATTTGAAAAGTGTGATTAATCGGATTAAAAGTTTTATTAATTTAGCAGCCCTAATTTAAATGTAATGAAGTATTATTCTATTTTAATGTCATGAATGACAAATGTTCAGATCCATTTTCTCAGCAGTTGTTTGGGCTGAATTGTGTCAAAGAACTCAAAGCACATGTTTTGTTTGCATGCAGTGTGAAAGAATAAAAAGCCATAAATCATTAATATAAGGAACAAAGAAAAATGAAATGACCCAGGACGGCCAGTACAGGACGGGTAAGAGAAGCTTGAAACACTGCAGTCCTTTGATTGGTGAGAAGAACCATGATTTACCTCCTGAGACCCAGAAAAAATGTTTTCAATTTCAATTTTTCATTTTGTAAATTAAGTCTTAGGGTTTTAAAAACAAAGATGTCCACTGGAGTGGATGTCGGGATTTCCTTCTTCTCAAATAGAAAACATATATTTAATGAATAAAAGATCCAAAAAATCAGATAAAACATGAAGTTAAAGATAAAACAGATGAACATCTCTGAATGCTACGCTTCCTTTCTTTTGTTTTTATTCTTTCTGGTTTGCATACTTAAACCTCTGTGTTTGTTTTGGTCCACAGAGGACAGCATCTTAGTCATCCTCATCTTGTTCTTCCTCATCTGAACTTTCTCTCTCTGGCCTTGTATCCTCTGGAAACTGTATCCGAGTCTACCTGATTTTCTACCTCTGTCATGGAGGCATGCCCTGAACAAAAGGTGACACAAACGTCCAGCGAAGAGGACGTTAATAAAAGAGCATTTTTTCCTAAAGGGAATAACTAAACTCAGCTCTGAAAAATCACTAATCAATCCTTACAGGTTTACTGGAATCTAACATTTAAAATGTTGTTAACTGTTAATAACACGATTATCTTTCTTGTTTCGGTAAAATGTGCTGGCCATGAAAAGCCAGAAATGTTAGTAATGCCACGCCCCCTCGCGAGACATCGTCTCGACGCTACAGTTGTCCTCTGTCAGGATCAAAAGGACGTCATGAGGTGACCAGTCTAGCGTCAGAGAACCGTTATTTGCCCATAACGGTTCACATATGTGGACAGATAAGAACTGCTGGATGTCCTCCTTGTTTCTGTGTGTCGTTCGTCATAATGTAAGGAAGCGTCGCACCGCTGTGGCATCACGCCATCTACGGCTGTCTGGCTGATACCCACCTACATGGTCCGGGTACGCAACAGAGACCAGGATTTACCAAACCAAAGATCCCAAGTTGAACCGCGACATGCTGAACATCCCTGATGCTCCTGCTTTTACACTATAGACACATGAAAGAAAACAAGTTGCATTTGTCTAAAACTGCTGGTGGTGATCTGAAGCACTGATCTACCAG
Source organism: Melanotaenia boesemani (assembly GCF_017639745.1). Taxonomy (NCBI): domain Eukaryota; kingdom Metazoa; phylum Chordata; class Actinopteri; order Atheriniformes; family Melanotaeniidae; genus Melanotaenia; species Melanotaenia boesemani. The sequence continues at coordinate 37,519,583 of NC_055692.1, read as the reverse complement.
GAAGTTAGAAAAGAAGCAGCCATCAGCCGTGGCATGCTACCATCAGCCCCTCAGTGATGAGCTCATACTTTACCGCCTCCTACCTCGGACCATAACTTTTACTGGACCGATCGGTGGAGGCATGTGGAAAGGACATGGGGAGGTGAGGTAGGGATACACAGAATCCAGAAATATGGACTTTACTCTAAATAAAGAACTTTGTGTGAGGAGATATCATAGTTTAGTTGTTGTACTCTGAGAAGATCTGCAGACTTTTTGGACTTTCCCATGCAGCACATCTTAAAAACACACAGAACCCAGCTGTAAAACTGCCAGTAACAGGTAGCGGGGTCATCCTGGTCAAGCTGAGACACAGCTCCTGACTCAGGCCGATGAGCTGGATTCATCAGCAGAAGGATCCAGCATCACTGCCAGCAAATTTCATGTTAAAACATTTGCAGGACTGACTCCAGAAGGTCCTTTCTACCAATGTTTTCTTCCCCTTTAGCTCTGAACTCCTCAACAGTAACAGGTGTGATTGCTGAAAGGTGGAAAAACATTAAGGAATCCATGCTGGTGGTGGGCTGCTCCTGTTCCAACCAGTTCCTCCAGTTCAACTGATTCAGTCATATGATGACTGTTCATCTCATTCTAGCTATCTTTTCATTTTATCCAGTTTACGTTTCCACACAGCAGAGTTAAAAACAGCTTCCTGAGCAATAACAGCTCCTGACAGGATCCTCTTTCTCTCTCTTTTACCTCCTAACTTTTCCACACAAATCAAGAGAAAGGTATTTTTCTTATGGACCCAGCTTTGTTTCTGATGACTTGCGTCCGTTTAAATCTAGTTCTTCACAGAGTCTTGTTGCTGGGACACCGTCCTAACAACGGGTCATGGGTATGATCATCACTCCTGCATCAGCTGTTTCTGGCTTCCAGCCACACTGACCGTTTATACTAAGATCAGCCAGCTTTGTTTGGGATTTCCAGAAATGCAAAGAGGTCCAGAAAACTGCAGGTGTTGTAAAAACACAAACTGGACACAGACTTAAGTCCAGTTGCTTCCCTTATCAGGTAACACTAGATCTCCATCAGACCCGGACTTGGCCTGTAATCAGCTGATATCTGAAACCTGTCACATGGTTTACCTGCGGTTCTGGTACCAGGTCTTGACCTGGGTGTCGCTGAGCTGTAGGGAGGCTGCCAGCTCCCTGCGGTCCTGGACACTCAGATACTTTTGCTCCTGGAAGCTTCTCTCCAGTCGCACCAGCTGCTGGTCGCTGAATGCCGTACGAGCCTTACGAGGCTTCTTGAGGCGGCCGGCCGCTGGGTCCGAGGTCCCGCTGTGTGCTGGGTAATTGACAGGTAGAGAGGACATGATTCTGGTTCTGGCTTTGTTCAGGTTTATCCATTATTTCTGTTTCATACTTCGGACCTGGAGGAACGCCCCGTGCACTTTAAAGCTTCTTTTACTTTATAAATTTGTGTTGCTTTGTGCATGAAATGTGCTCTATAAAGGTTTCTGACATCATACTGCACTGAATCCAGGTTTGTAGCCTTTCAGAACCTACATGATCTGATCCATATTCATATAAAAATATCTTTGAAGAAGAATCTGCTCCAAACTTTTCTTTTCAGCTGAAACATTCACCTGCAGATTTTTCATTGATAATTGATCAGTTTCTGAAGATCAACACGACTGATGTTTTTACATCCCATCATTTTTCTTTTAGTTCATGTTTTGGAGCTGATCTGTTTCTGGTTCAGGTACGGGTTGAACCAGCAGCTCATCAGCAACACACAGAACTAAACACACCATGAAATCTGTCAACAGCTAATCCATGAAAACATCTGACCACAAAAGCACAAGTAAAATTTGATGTTAGAAGAGCAGCCAGGAACTGAACCAGTAGCTTAGCCAGCAGTCTAACCAGCAGCAAAACCAGCATCGTAGCCAGCAGCCTAACCAGTACCCTAACCAGCATCCTAGACAGTAGCCTAGCCAGCTACCTAGCTAGTAGCCTAACCAGCAGCCTAACCAGCATCCTAGCCAGCATCCTAACCAGCATCCTAGCCAGTGGCCTAACCAGCATCGTAGCCAGCAGCCTAGCCTAACCAGCATCCTAGCCAGTAGCCTAACCAGCATCCTAACCAGCATACTAGCCAGCAGCCTAGCCTAACCAGCATCCTAACCAGCATCCTAGCCAGTAGCCTAGCCAGCATCCTAACCAGCAGCCTAACCAGCATCCTAACCAGCAGCCTAACCAGCATCCTAGCAGCATCCTAACCAGCAGCCTAACCAACATCCTAGCCAGCATCCTAACCAGCATCCAAGCCAGCAACCTAACCAGCATCCTAGCCAGTAGCCTAACCAGCATCCTAGCCAGCAGCCTAACCAGTACCCTAACCAGCATCCTAGACAGTAGCCTAGCCAGCGGCCTAGCCAGTAGCCTAACCAGCATCCTAGCCAGCATCCTAACCAGCATCCTAGCCAGTAGCTTAACCAGGAGCCTAACCAGCAGCCTAGCCAGCATCCTAACCAGCATCCTAGCCAGTAGCCTAACCAGCATCCTAGCCAGTAGCCTAACCAGCATCCTAGCCAGCAGCCTAACCAGTAGCCTAACCAACATCATAGATAGTAGCCTAACCAGCAGCCTAGCCAGTAGCCTAACCAGCATCCTAGCCAGCAGCCTAACCAGCAGCCTAGTCAGCATCCTAACCAGCAGCCTAACCAGCATCCTAGCCAGCAGCCTAGCCAGTAGCCTAACCAGCATCCTAACCAGTAGCCTAACCAGCATCCTAGCCAGCAGCCTAGCCAGTAGCCTAACCAGCATCCTAGCCAGCAGCCTAACCAGCATCCTAGCCAGTAGCCTAACCAGCATCCTAGCCAGCAGCCTAGCCAGCATCCTAACCAGCATCCAAGCCAGCAACCTAACCAGCATCCTAACCAGCATCCTAGCCAGTAGCCTAACCAGCATCCTAGCCAGCAGCCTAGCCAGTAGCCTAACCAGCATCCTAGCCAGCAGCCTAACCAGCATCCTAGCCAGTAGCCTAACCAGCATCCTAGCCAGCAGCCTAGCCAGCATCCTAACCAGCATCCAAGCCAGCAACCTAACCAGCATCCTAACCAGCATCCTAGCCAGCATCCTAACCAGCATCCAAGCCAGCAACCTAACCAGCATCCTAACCAGCATCCTAGCCAGTAGCCTAACCAGCATCCTAGCCAGCAGCCTAACCAGTACCCTAACCAGCATCCTAGACAGTAGCCTAGCCAGCGGCCTAGCCAGTAGCCTAACCAGCATCCTAGCCAGCATCCTAACCAGCATCCTAGCCAGTAGCTTAACCAGGAGCCTAACCAGCAGCCTAGCCAGCATCCTAACCAGCATCCTAGCCAGTAGCCTAACCAGCATCCTAGCCAGTAGCCTAACCAGCATCCTAGCCAGCAGCCTAACCAGTAGCCTAACCAACATCATAGATAGTAGCCTAACCAGCAGCCTAGCCAGTAGCCTAACCAGCAGCCTAGCCAGCAGCCTAACCAGCAGCCTAACCAGCATCCTAGCCAGCAGCCTAGCCAGTAGCCTAACCAGCATCCTAACCAGTAGCCTAACCAGCATCCTAGCCAGCAGCCTAGCCAGTAGCCTAACCAGCATCCTAGCCAGCAGCCTAACCAGCATCCTAGCCAGTAGCCTAACCAGCATCCTAGCCAGCAGCCTAACCAGTACCCTAACCAGCATCCTAGACAGTAGCCTAACCAGCAGCCTAGCCAGCAGCCTAACCAGTACCCTAACCAGCATCCTAGACAGTAGCCTAACCAGCATCCTAGGCAGTAGCCTAACCAGTAGCCTAACCAGCATCCTAACCAGCATCCTAGCCAGTAGCCTAACCAGTAGCCTAACCAGCATCCTAACAAGCATCCTA
>NC_055692.1:37500686-37510686 GCF_017639745.1 Melanotaenia boesemani | reverse complement strand
TGCGTTTCAGGGAAGACTTGAAAAATGGCGGAAGCAGAACGGGACTGCAGCTTATTTGTTCCAGTAAACAAGGCTACTGTCTACATGTAAACACAGGAAGTAAAATCACAACTCAAATTTATAGCATATCAATCACAGAAGGTTAAATTTCCCATGAGCCTTTGCGGTCCTGTAGCCCCGCCCCCTCTGATAGAAACATGTTCAGTAATCTTTGCTCATCATTAGTATCTCACTGTGCTGTGGTCGCACTGAGACGCTGTTTCTACAACACAAGGAACGATCATTAATCCCTACTAACTGTGGAAAGCACCCTCCTCTTCATCACAGGAGGCGGGACAAACTGGGAAAGCAGCTGGAGCTGGAACGCCGGAACACCGAGGATGAGCAGCCTGCTGTCAATCATTTTTTAAGATAAATTTATTCTCATTTAAAGCTTTGGCCTGATGGTGGCGCTAGAGGACAGGTCAAGTTTTCATCGACGAGAGGTTTTTATGTCTTCAACAAATAAACAGTGATTTCCTAGAGGCCAACATCCCTGCAGTCAAAGGGTGGAAGGTGATAGTGGTGGTATGCTCTGCAGGCTGGACTCTTTAAACTCTACATTCTGCTTTGTCCTGGACTTAATGTTTATTTCTTTATGCATTTTACTGTGTTTTATCTGTTTTGTGGATAAAACTGGAGCTTGTAAAGCCCATCCTGAGCAGAATAACGTCTCTGCCAAGCCTCATCTTTACTGTTTCCTGGACGCGCTGAAGTCAAGTTGCTGCTGATGAATGAGTCTGGATTTAATTACACTGAAAGTTGTCTGGAAGCTGCAGACCAGCGGTGGAAACTGAACCACCGTGTGGAGCCCTGAGGGACTCCTCTGAACAGTTTCTGAAAGAAGAAAAGCTACAGATGCGACAACAGAGCACCCTCCTGCAGAAACTTCATGTTTTTGGTTTTTATTTCTTTGTGAGGTCAGTCCAGAGCATCTGTCCCCACACCCTGAGGTCCTCTACTGGACCGAGCCCTCAAACGAGCCTCCTGATCTTGAAAAGTGTCCAGAGCCGGCGCCACCTGCAGGGAGAGCAGAGTCCTGGATAAACTGTGTACAGGCCTGGAAGATGGAGACAGTAGCCAGGTTCCCCCAACATGGCGGACAAAGCCGCGGTGACATCACATGATCATCCTGTATAAGGTCATCTGGAGTAGAAGATGTGTCTCTGGGAGACTGCTGTACAGGTGCGTGTTTACGTTCAGGTGTTAGCCTTACCTGTGTGAAGCGAGACTGTCTGGGTGTTGTCGAGGCTGGCACAGATCTGCCCCTTCGCAGCAGGCTGGTCCTGGTTTCCACCACCGGACCTGGTTTAACCTGAACACACGTTTCCATCACTAGGACTACAGTTCATCATCTGTCCTCAGATCCACCTGATGGGTGTTTCTGGGGTCTCTGCGGTGGAGCAGTCCTTGATCTCAAGTTGTGATGTCACCACCCAATGAGAATCAGCTCTCTGAGCATGCTCAGAATATTCTTCTTTAGTATTTGTACATGTCAGTGTTTACGTTATCGCCACATGTTAGCCCACCAAGATTATTTAAGGATGGAGATATTTTGGAAATTTGAGCTCAGTTGGAGGTTTTATTAATTTATTTTGTTATATTCAGATCTCAGCCATCTGGGATGTTGTTACGTTTTTTATTCCGTTATTAAAAATAATAGGCTGCTGCACACAATGTTCTAAAATTGTAAATTCTTTATTTTTAATGTGGTATTTTTCCTGTTTTTTACTACCATTTATCTACTTTTACTCTATTTGGGCCCGAGCACCGAAGGTGGAGCGAAGGCCTGTTGCATCTGCTGGATTTTTTTCTGTATTCTTATTATTCTCTTCAAAAGTAAATGGCATTTTTGGTGACCTGAATATGCTCGAAAACTCACCAAATTTTTCCTACCCTGTAAAGGAATGTGAAAAATTTGATATTGGGGGTGCTCGGGACTGTTTGGGCAACACTGAACGAGAGCGCCACCTGTTTATGATGACCCGCCACTGCACGTCATCAATCTTTATGAAATTCGTTACACATATTCTAAATGCTTGGGTGGACAAAAAATCCTCTTGGAGCAACGGCCTAAAACCAACAGGAAGTCGGCCATTTTGGGTCAAAGTCACCATTTTGGCATTTTACTGACATAGTTTAAAATCTATCTCCTCCTAGAGATTTTATCGTACCGCCACCAAAATGGCTCAGGATGTTCAGAAGGCATGTGTCTTTAAAAGTTATCAAAAGTTTTCTAATAGGAGAAAGGGCATGGAGGGGGCGGGGCCTCAAAGTTTGACGTCTCGCCATGAAAAACTAAAGTGATATAACTTCCATATAAAACAATATATCTGAACCAAAATGGCCATGTATGATGCCAGTCCCATCCTGAATACATCTACGTGTCAATATTTGGGTTATGAATTGGCCACGCCCACTGGCGACAGGAAGTCTTGGTTTCTTTTTTTTTACTCGAAAACACATTTCTCTGACGTTTTGGACACAACCAGGTCCAAACTGGGTCAGACAGCAGAAAACAAGTTGGTGATGATATCCAGTGAAAACAGTTGCTCTACGCTGCAGGGCGAGACCGTGGCGCCATGGCGATCTTCGATAAGATGCCATGACATCATAAATCAGTATAAATCCCTCAATTCTTACCCAATCCCCATCAGACTCGCAGGGATTAATCAGGGTCTGGCCCTGAACAGATCCGTATGACCACTTCTGGTCTTGGCCTAAGCCAGAAAGTGCTTTTTCAGATACCGAGGTCCTTCTCCTCAGGAATGAACCTCAGACACTTAAAAGTGCTTCAGATCAGGTCAAACCCTTTCATGATACTACAGTAAAAATAAACTCAAGTGCCTTTGCCAAATCTAACCATGGCGAATGGCGTTCACCGCGATGAAACAGGAAGTACGTGTAAATGACCTGATGTAATCTGATCTCCACCAAACTCGGCAGGGAGCTCCACCTAGTGACCATGGTAAAATCTGCAGGTGTTAACCTTTGAGCATTTGTGTTTTTGCATTTTAGTTTCTAGCATGTTTAACATTTCCCCTCAGAATTTAAAGATGAGGCATACAAAAAATGCTTTTTTTCATGATCTCCATTTTTTTGTATGTAATTTTATTTTTAGGTTAATGTAAAAAATGTTATCTTAATTATTCCCCACTTGCACCCTAAGCACAAAAATGTGTATATTGAAACCCATTTAAATAACTATTTTTGATCCCGCTAAAATAAAAAGTATAAAATGTGCATTTTCTAATTTATCCACTTCATTTGAAGCTAGGGGCTTTCTGTCTGTGCTCGAAGGGATTCCCTTCCTAATTACCTCATTTTCCAAAGTTATGCCAAGCATGGAAAACACCCACGTTAACAGCGAAGGAGAGCTTGCGCTGTTTACTCTGTCTTCTGCACGCCACACGTGCTCCTTAGTTTTAGAGGCTTATCACTAGAGGTCTAAAAGTGGTCAAAGCCAGTGGTCACCCACAAATTCCAACTGCGGTCAAGCCAGCCACCTCTCACGTATCCGTGGTCAAACCAGCTGCCGCTGTATTTTGTGGCGCTTGAGTGGAATCCTCCAGGCACAGGCGGTCTTCAAACCATGATGAGAACATCTGCGTGGATGAGTGGTTCTGTGTAAAGGGCATGGCAGTTTTAGGCAGTACATCATGCCAGTGAAGCCAGCCAGGTATGGCCTGAAAATGTGGGTAGCCTGCTACGTAACAACGTCTTACACATGCATGTGAGTTTGCACACCGGCCGATCAGCTGGTGCTCCGGCAGAGGCGCTGCTGAAAAACAACATTACCATGGTTGGCTCTAGCAGAAGAATTGTGCAAAGCAACTGCAAAACTACAGAAAACATCTTTGAAGGAACATTACTTCACAGTTTGCAGCTCCTGCCTCCCTGAGCTGTTCTCGTTATGTTGTTATTGTTGTTATTGTTAAATTCGTTTCTAGATATTGTTCATGTTCTGTTTTCTGTTAGCCTTCATGGTGTTATACTTGTTACATGGGACCGTAGGTGAAATCAATCACATAAAATTAGATGTTTCATATGTGTGATAAGGACTGATGAGGGTTTTAACAAACAATAAGTGACAATAAAAGAATTTATTTAGAATTTATTTAGTGTAATGTAAAACTTAATTTTATATGCATATTTTTGTGCAGAAGGTTGCAAAACTGGAGTATTTGACACTGAGCAAAAACTAATAATGCGTATAAATTAATTTCTAAGCTAATCTTTAACTTGTACCAAATACCAATCATCATTACAGAAATTATCCAGTTATCATAAATATATTGAAAATGTATTCATTTTTGTGTTATTGGATCATAAAATGGAGGTGCACCATGACCAAAGCTCGGCAATGCAGAGGTTAAAAAGGTTAAAAATTCATTAATCATTGATATGGGTGATTGGAACTGATGCTGGTTTGAGGAATAAAGTAAAAAAGAAAAAAAAGAAAATATTTTTATATTTTTTTACATACACCTTTATGTGTGTTAGGGTGCAAAAGGGAAGTTTTAAATGGATGCATTAAGGGTTAAAATCAGTTTGTCAGAAATGGTCGGGAACACTTCTGATGTTATGACTGGACACGGTGAGATGCCAGCTGATCCCCAGACACCCCATCTGGCCGTGGACGAGAGAAGCTGCGAGCAGGCGTGCTGGGGGAGGGAGGTGGCCGGCTGATAGTAATTAGATTTCATGAATAAAAAACTCAAATTGGATATTTTGAGTCCTGGTCATCTTTATAAAATCAAATCAGATCATATTAAAGGCAGTTTGCTGGTAATAGAAGCACCACATTTTATTAGTTTACATCAGTTTGTTTCCAGTTTAAAATCTGAAATGTGACCTACTGACAATAATCTGACTTTCACCTGGTTCACCTGTAGGGACCGACCCTGAAAAAGAAGGGTCCCGTGATGTGTTAAACACACCTCACACACACACACACACTGCGAGTGTTGGGGCTTCGGCGTCTCTCTCACCGTCTGCTCCTGGGTCAGACGTTCCCTCCTCAGCTCGGCGTCCAGCCAGCGGCGACCGTCCTCATGAGAGAGGAGGCCGGATATTGGTGAAGGCTCCCTGAAGACACGATACTCATCCATCAGTCACCGATGGGTTCCATCAGTCACCGATCACTGATAAGTTTACTTACCTGCTTCTGACTCCAAAGGTGATATCAGGTACCGGGGCCGGGCGCTGTGGAGTCCTGCCCTGGCAATGTCTGGGTGCCTGGATCTGCTCGGTGGCCCTCTGGACCCGGTACTGTCTCAGCTCTTTGGATGTCACCAGACCAGCCATCACTGCTTCCCGGTTCAGAGACACAAAGTCTAGACTCTGAGCAGACTCTTCATACATGGGCTGGACCTTCCAGCTTGACAGCGCTGAAAACTCAAGGAATGATACCGTTCAGTTACAGAACTCAGATCCAGGGACCTGAAGGACCTGAACCCTGAACGTTCAGTGAAACCAGCATATCTGACTTAGACTGTCTTCTTTCAGACCCTCCAGCTGTAAACCAGTGATTCTCCAACTGCTCAGTAAAAGCTGAACTCACTCATTCACCAACATCCTTCATTAAAAGTTTTTACTGAAAACCGGCCGAGCCACCAGGCCAGCGGTCGTACTATCCAGGTGTATCTGCAGTCGCAGGTAACTGAACATCTATGGAGTGGTTGAAGGACTGGATCGGTGTGTTCAGTCTACCAGACTGATGGTTTCAGGAAGACTAGAAACAGAGAAAATGAGTGTAAAACGATTCAGATAAACTGTCCCGATATCGTTCCATTTGTTTACACACTAAAATCTTGTTAATTAGCTAAAATATGTACAGATCTGAAAACACCCATCCCTCCCTCGGTCCAAACGGGGGGTTAGGGTTCCCCGAGATTCCAGGACTGGAACCGGAGGAGGTTCTAGGACCAGAACCGGAGGAGGGACGTTCAGACTCCAGGACTGGAAGCAGCTGATTTTTTCCAGACTACTGAGTTTATCTCTGTCAGAGATCCATCCTGATAAGTGTTCATCATCATCATCATTTACAAACAAGGAACTGATTCATGACTGACCAAGGTGTGTGTGTGTGTGTGTGTGTTGTAAAAGAAATGTTGCTGCATATGGTAATCACTCATATATACTCATATAATAATCACATGTATATTCAGTTTTCTTTATTAATTTATTATTGTTAATCCATTCACTTTTACATTTTCATATTGTGTTCTCATTCTACAGAATACTGAAGTTACAGTTTTCATTGTGTGTGTGTGTGTGTGTGTGTGTGTGTGTGTGTGTGTGTGTGTGTGTGTGTGTGTGTGTGAGGTCAGACTGACCACTTTCTTCCAGAGCTCTGATATGGCAGAGTTGAGGCTGGTTTTTCCACCTGCTAGATAGCAATAGTGTTTGGGATATCAGCTTGTTGTGGTTTGTGGGCTTTGTCTGAAAACTGGAAGAAAGTGGCGCCACTAAGTCTTCTATTCCTCATTTATTATTTTACTGTTTGACGGTCAGCTGTAGACCAGCTGAATAAAACTGTTTCTCTCTGATGAATCATCAGAGTCTCTCCCGACTTCACGCGAGTCGGGACGACAACTCTCTTTACTTGCAAGTAATTCTTTATTCAATACTTCTCCTGTAAATAAACCTTATATACTTTTACTCATTCCAGACTCTTGGTAATTTTTCTACAAGTGTGTGTGTGTGTGTGTGATTGACAGATAAGAGGACTGTCAAGATAAACCTGGTGTGTCAGTTTAACAACACACACACGTGTGCTTGACATGTGACTGACAGCAGTGATTGTTGCCTGAAGGCATGTTTTCTTCCCACAAACACACTCGTGACAGCTGACACACACACACATACACACAATCCTTTTTCTATTCTTATGTGGACCATCACTAACAGTCTACATATGTCTAGAACTGGTTCTGTCCTGACCCTGGACCAGGAACAGTGGCCAGCTTGGAGAAAGCATGACTTTTGTTGTTGGAGCTAAGACTAACATAGAAGTAGAACACACAGAACTCTGATGTCCAGTGGTAAAAGGACTGTACTTTTCTAGTCCTGTGGTTCACTCAGACTGCTTTAACACTACGTCACATTCATCCGGTCACTCATACAGCACTTCAGTTGTTATACCTGTATATACTGTACATACAACTCTACTTCTATCACTTGCATTCATACCCTGAGAGACACATCGGAATAAAACATAGGGTTCAGGGTCTTCCCAAGGACACTTCAGCATGTAGTCAGGAGGAGTGTTAAATCAATCCACCAGCTTTCTGGTTGGTAGACGACTGCTCTTCCTGCTGAGCTACAGCCGCCCCTCCTCTCAGCCCTCACGAAAAAAGTCAAAATACCAAAGAGGACAGAGAAGCTCAGATTACCTGAGAAGACACACCTGTAACACTTGAATCTACTACAGAGACCAGAGACAACCAGGTAGCCCAGAATGTCAGAAATAGGGCGAGCTAGAAGTGTTAAGGTGATGGAGGTGGAGGTCCATCCATCCACCAACCCACCCACTCATACATCCGTCCATCCACCAACCCACCCACCCATCCATCCATCCACCAAACCATCCATCCATCCATCCACCCACCCACCTATCCATTCATCCATCCATCCATCCACCCACCCACCTATCCATCCATCCACCCACCCCACCCATTCATCCATCCATCCACCAACCCATCCATCCATCCATCCATCCATCCATCCATCCACCCACCCACCTATCCATTCATCCATCCATCCATCCATCCATCCATCCACCCACCCACCCACCCACCCATTCATCCATCCATCCACCAACCCATCCATCCATCCATCCATCCACCAACCCACCCACCCACCCACCAACCCACCCATCCATTCATCCATCCATCCACCAACCCATCCACCCACCCATCCATCCATCCATCCATATGTGCAAACACATTGACAGGATGAATTAAAAACAGGAGAGCTCTCCAACACACTTAATGTTAGCGCAACAATGCTAACGTGCAAGCTAAGCATGACATAAGTAATGGTGAGCAAATTATTCCAAGGCTTCGTAGCTTGTGTCCCTCTTCCTGAAGCCAAGTGTTTGATCCAGTACCAACACATGACCGGTGATGTTCAAAGCTTCAGACGTCATCGACAGTTTTTCTGCCAAGTAGCTGCAACCTGTGTGACGACCCACGAGTGTAAGGATTCTCCAGGTCAATCACACCCCAACTGCTTCCACATCGACTATTTCACTCATGAAGCTTTGGTCATAGACACGTTATTATTGCTTTGTAGGTCATGTGAAATCTTACAACGTGAATCTGCCATTAAAGAATCCATCAAATGACCATCAGAACACCCGAGGCTGGACCGGCCCTGCGTACCAGGTACAATGATGATCATGTCCAGCAAACCAGTGACCCAGTCAATACTGGAAACCTTGACGTGGTATACGTATAGCTGAATGTGTATCCTAATTAATAATATATGTCTGTGTTTCAGCATGTGGTTTATAGAGGAACCTATCAACATAATTACAGACTCCAGAAAACAGAAGCTGCATGAGACCTCGAGGACATGATGGTTAAAGATGGCTGACGTTATTCTGTGGTTGAAGGGTTGAAACCTCATTAAAATCCTGGACTGAAACTCCTCCAGAGAGGTCGTTTTATCTTCATTTGTCCACCAGATGTCACTGAAGCTTTGAATCTTTATCCGGAACAACAGTAAGTTTTGCCTCAGTGCATGAACAACTTCAGCTGACATATCAGTTATTGTTCATATCTGACATCTTCCTACAGAGGACTCAGTTCATTCTCAGGCTGTAGACGTGTCTTAAAATGAAGTGTGATGATGTTAAATGGGTGTGTCTTACCCTCGGCCACGCCTCCGTCTGAACATGGTCTGTTGCTAATTCCATAGGTGAAGTCTAGACCAGGAACAGTCAGACCTCTGGACTGGGTCTTCCCGAGGGGTGACTGCAAACATCAGCAAAAGCTTCAGAGTCCTGGTTTTAGTTCTACAGACAACAGATGCTGTTTCTCTGAATCCTTCATCTGGACCAGCTCCTCCTCCATGTTCTCAGTTACACTATCATCGCCACAGTAACATGTTTAATAGCAATAAACCCTAGAAACGAGCTGTGATGCATTCAGGTGTCTGATTCATCAGAACTGGGCTGTTTGGATGTATTGATCACAGACGAGGTGATGCACCTCCGGATCTATTACATCATGGACCAGAAACACATTAAGGACTAAGTCAAACTAGGTTCTCAGGGTCTGACTCTGGTAAATGAGATTTTCTCCTGTTTTAGTTGGACTAACGTGGTTTTAAATGTGTCTCTGATTTGAAGTGATCAATAGGTTACTGCTATCATTTGCAGCCCTGAAGCAGGTCTGGTTCTGGTTACCTTGATGAGCAGTGGGTTTGTCAGCATGGGTCTTTCTGACCACGGCCAAGACGAGGTGAAGACATGGAGAATAATGCAGCAGCTGATGCTTCAGGTGTTCCTGTCAGGATGAGGGATCAACAGTCCACGTAAACCAGGAGACACGTTCACTTATTTTACCTGTTTATAAAAACATGGTCACAGTTACATCATCGGTACGGCGTAAAGTTCAGGCTTTCTTTCTTTTTCTTTACACTACCAGCCTGAGACAGAAACCAGTTCCTGCTCTGTGGAAAAAATCCTTAATGCTGTTATGTGATGAGACCAGATCCAGAACCCAGAGGACAGCTGAACAAAGATGGTTTCATAGAAGAAGCTGCAGATGCAGGGAGCAGCAGAACTAAAGTGAAAGCAAAGGACTGAAGTCAACCAACATAGCCCAATGAAAGGACGAAAACATGGAGTCACAAGATGAAGCTGGTGTAACAGGAAGCAGAGAGAAGGAGGCAGGAAGTAAACTGACGACCATAAACCTAGGATGCAGGACACAGACACAAGACCCAAAAA
>NC_055692.1:37387322-37500486 GCF_017639745.1 Melanotaenia boesemani | reverse complement strand
CGTGGACATGGTTGTGTGCAAAACGTGAGATAAGTGGGTCTTCGACTAAAAACCATGACTTCCTGTCAGCAGGGGGCGTGGCCAATTCATAACCTAAAAATTGACATGTAGCTGTGTTCAGGATGGGACTGGCATCATACATGGCCATTTTGGTTCAGATACAATGTTTTATGTGGAAGTTATATCACTTTCGTTCTTCACGGCGAGACATCAAACTTTGAGGCCCCACCCCCTCCATGCCCTTTCTCCTATTAGAAAACTTTCAATAACTTTTAAAGACACATGCCTTCTGGACATCCTGAGCTATTTTGGTAGCGGTACGATGAAATCTCTAGGAGGAGATAGATTTTGAAAATGTCAGTAAAACGCCAAAATGGCGACTTTGACCCAAAATGGCCGACTTCCTGTTGGTTGTAGGCTGTTGCTCCAAGAGGATTTTTTGTTCGCCCGAAGATTTAGAATATATGTAACGATTTTCATGAAGATTGATGACGTGCAGTGGCGGGGCATATTAAATAGGTGGCGCTCTCATTCAATTTTGCCCGAACAGTCCCAAGCACACCAAAATATCAAATTTTTCGCATTCCTTTGGGGGGGTACACAAAAATAGGCGCGTTTTCATGCATGTTCAGGTCCCCAAAAATGCCTCCAATGTTTAAGAAGAAGAATAATAAGAAGAAGAAGAAGAAGAAGAAGAAGAAGAATAAGGAAAAAACGGAGCAATTACAACAGGCCTTCGCACCGCCTTCGGTGCTCGGGCCTAATTAAAGCTGCAAGCAGCGTTGGAGGCCCTCGCACCTCTGGCGCCGCTTCGGCCTATTGCACCGCCCCATGATCCCGCAACCTCCCTCCAGCAGTACAGCCGCTATCGCCCACAGCCATATACCCATTCTTCCAGAGCTTATCTCCATCAAGAGGTGAGTTTCCTTATGAGAGGATCAACTTGCACCTCAGCCTTTCCAGTGACGACATCTGAAGGATTCATGACCTTGTGTCTTACAAACTGTGTTGAATTCCCAAAAACTGGAGCATGATTTTATCAAGAGGAAAATTCCACGTGGCCACTAGGTGGTGGTAAAGTTGTTTTAATGTAGGACCATGTTCAGGTTGGAACTCTATTGAGAACAGGAAAATATTAGCTCAATTGGTCAACTGACAGCAGGGTTAGTGCCACTTCCTGTATAATGGCGAATGATTTAAACCATCACAGAAAGCCATTTTAATCATGATGCTGTAAGACGTCAGTCATATTTTCAACCATGAGTTCATGAAGGATGATATTAATGAGTTAGAATTAGCTATACAGAGGATAAAGGTTAAAATGGTGGAACTTCCTTTTCCCAGGGGGCGGGGCTATGGTGTTGAGAACATAAGGACATGAAGAGGCTTTTTTGTTTGTCCTGGCATGTTAAATAAATATGCCACATTTTACCATGTCGTTCAAAGCAGTGGTTGGAGCTGATAGATTAAATATTTACAGGGGGCGCTATAGAGCAATATTAACAGCATATGTGTATTTGAATCAGTTCCAGGCCTGACCACTGTCCTCCCTGCCAAGTTTGGTGGAGAACAGGAGTACATTGGGTCAGTTACAAGTACTTCCTGTTTCATGGCGGTGGACGCCATTTGCCATGTTTTGCTACAGGAAGGAACTTGAGGTTTTTTTTCTCTAATATCATGAAAGGGTTTGAACTGATCTCAAGCACTTCTGTATGTGTGAGGTTAATCCCTGACGAGAGGGACCTCGCTGCAGTAAAAAGGCACTTCCTGTTTCAAGTGGGCGGGGCTTAGGTCAAGACCAGAAGTAGTTACATGTATCTGTTAAGGAGCAGACTCTGATCTATCAGTGCAAGTGTGATGCTGATTGGATAAAAATTGAGGGATTTAAACTCAATTAAAGCTGCAAGCAGCGTTGGAGGCCCTCGCACCTCTGGCGCCGCTTCGGCCTATTGCACCGCCCCATCGGCCAAGAGCCTCCCTCCAGCAACACAGCCGCTTTTGCCCACAGCCATAAACCCATTCTTCCAGAGTTTCTCTCCATCAAGAGGTGATTTTCGTCATGAGAGGATCAACTTGCACCTCAGCCTGTCCAGTGATGACATCTGAAGCATTCATGACCTTGTGTCTTACAAACTGTGTTGAATTCCCACAAACTGCAGCATGATTTTATCAAGAGGAAAATTCCACGTGGCCACTAGGTGGTGGTAAAGTTGTTTTAATGTAGGACCATGTTCAGGTTGGAACTCTAATGAGAACAGGGAAATATCAGCTCAATTGGTCAACTGACAGCAGGGTTAGTGCCACTTCCTGTATAATGGCGAATGATTTAAACCATCACAGAAAGCCATTTTAATCATGATGCTGCAAGAAGGTAGTCAACTTTTCAGCCATGAGTTCATAAAGGACAACATTAATGAGTTTGAATTGGTTTCACAGAAGATAAAAGGTTAAAATGGTGGGACTTCCTGTTCCCAGGGGGCGGGGCTATGGCGTTGACAACATCAGAACATGATGAGGCTTTTTTGTTTGTCCTGCCGTATTATATAAATATGCCACATTTCATGAATGTCAGTCAAAGCAGTGGTTGGAGCTGATAGATTAAATATTTATAGGGGGCGCAATGGAGCCATATTACCAGCATTTGTCTATTTGAATCAGTTCCAGCCCTGACCACTGTCTTCCCTGCCAAGTTTAGTGGAGATCGGGAGTACATTGGATCAGTTACAAGTACTTCCTGTTTCATGGCGGTGGACGCCATTCGCCATGGTTTTGCTTGACAAAGGAACTTGAGGTTTTTTTCTGTAGTATCATGAAAGGGTTTGACCTGATCTGAAGGACTTTTGAGTGTGTGAGGTTAATCCCTGATGAGAGGGACCCCGGTGTCTGAGAAAGGCACTTCCTGGTTCTAGTGGGCGGGGCTTAGGCCAAGACCAGAAGTAGTTCTATGTATCTGTTCAGGAGCAGACCCTGATTAATCACTGTAAGTGTGATGGTGATAACATGAAAATTGAGGGATTTATACTGACTAATGATGTCATGGCGTCTTATCCAAGTTTGTCAGGGAACCATCGTCTTGCCATGCAGCGTTGAGCATTGTCCAGGTAACAACATCTGGACATGTAGATGTGGTCGGCATAGAACTGAAGTGAAACATGTGCAGTTTGGTACAGAATGAGTGGTGTATTTCAGAAATAATGGATTCCGTGCTTGATGGCGAAACATCAAAACTTGATGAGGCGCCGCCGCTGAACACCACCTCCTATTAGAAAATTTTCAATAACTTTTGACCACACATGCCTCTGGAGTGTTCAGACTGAGTTTGAGGTAAATACGATGAAATCTGTAGGAGGAGTTCATTCAAATGCAAGGCAAAGAAACATGCAAAAATGACCCCAAAAATGACACTCTTTTCAAAATGGCCGACTTCCTGTTGAAGTTATCATATAGGTCCAAGAGGCTTTTTTGTACATCCTTCCAAGTTCTATCAATATACTGGATTTCAGCCATATCGCTCAATGTAGTGGGCAGTTATGATCAATTAAATATTTTTAGGGGGCGCTATAGAGCCATATTGCAATTTTTCCAGCATATGTCAATGTGGCTGAGTTCCCAGCCTGACGGTGGTCCTTCCTGCCAAGTTTGGTGGAGATCCACAGTACAAAGGGTCAGTTTCAAGTACTTCCTGTTTGATGGCGTTGGACCACTATTCGCCATGGTTACGTTTGACGAAGGAACTTGAGATTTTTATTGTGGTATCATGAAAGGGTTTGACCTGTTGTGAAGCACTTTCAAGTGTGTAGGTTTCATTCCTGAGGAGATGGACCCCGGCGTCTGAAAAAAAGCACTTCCTGTTGGAAGTGGGCGGGGCTTACGGCTAGACCGGAATTGTTGAAATGGATCTGTTCAGGGCCAGACCCTTATTAATCCCTGAAAGTCTGATGAGGATCGGGCGAAAATTGAGGGATTTATACTGATTTATGATGTCATGGCGTGTTATCGAAGTTCGCCATGGCACCACGGTCTCGCCCTGCAGCGTAGAGCAACAGTTTTCACTGGATATCATCACCAACTTGTTTTCTGCTGTCTGACCCAGTTTGGACCTGGTTGTGTCCAAAACGTCAGATAAGTGGGTCTCCAAGTAAAAACCATGACTTCCTGTCACCAGGGGGCGTGGCCAATTCATAACCCAAATATTGACATGTAGATGTGTTCAGGATGGGAATGGTATCATACATGGCCATTTTGGTTCAGATATATTGTTTTATGTGGAAGTTATATCACTTTCGTTCTTCACGGCGAGACGTCAAACTTTGAGGCCCCACCCCCTCCATGCCCTTTCTCCTATTAGAAAACTTTCAATAACTTTTAAAGACACATGCCTTCTGGACATCCTGAGCTATTTTGGCAGCGGTACGATAAAATCTCTAGGAGGAGATAGATTTTGAAAATGTCAGTAAAACGCCAAAATGGCGACTTTGACCCAAAATGGCCGACTTCCTGTTGGTTTTAGGCTGTTGCTCCAAGAGGATTTCTTGATCGCCCGGACATTTAGAATATATGTAGCGATTTTCATAAAGATTCATGACGTGCAGTGGCGGGGCATCATAAATAGGTGGCGCTCTCATTCAATTTTGCCTGAACAGTCCCGAGCACCCCAAAATATCAAATTTTTCGCATTCCTTTGGGGGGGTACACAAAAACAGGCGCGTTTTCGTGCATGTTCAGGTCCCCAAAAATGCCTCCAATGTTTAAGAAGAAGAAGAAGAAGAAGAAGAATTAAAGCTGCAAGCAGCGTTGGAGGCCCTCGCACCTCTGGCGCCGCTTCGGCCTAATGCATCGCCCCCTCAGCCAGCAACCTTCCTCAGTAAGCACGGCCGCTTTTCCCCACAGCCATATGCCCATTCTTCCAGAGTTTATCTCCATGACGAGGTGATTTTCCTCATGAGAGGATCAACTTGCACCTCAGCCTTTCCAGTGATGACATCTGAAGTGTTCATGACCTTGTTTCTTACAAACTGTGTTGAAATACCACAAACTGGAGCATGATTTCATCAAGAGCAAAATTCCATGTGGCCACTGGGTGGTGCTATCATCATTTTCATGTAGAACGATGTTTACGTTGGAACTCTAATGAGAACAGGAAAATAACAGCTCAATTGGTCAACTGACAGCAAGAGTAAAGCCACTTCCTATTTCATGGTGAATGATACAACCATGCCAGGAAGCCATTTTAATCATGATGCTGCAAGAAGTCAGTCAACTTTTCAACCATGAGTTCATGAAGGATGATATTAATGAGTCTGAATTGGTTTTACAGGCTTTAAATCGATAAAAATGGTGGGACTTCCTGTTTACAGGGAGCGGGTCAATGGCGTTGACAAGATGAGGACATGAAGAGGCTTTTTTGTTTGTCCTGGCATGTTATATAAATATGCCACATTTCATCAACGTCTGTCAAAGCAGTGGTTGGAGCTGATAGATTAAATATTTATAGGGGGCGCTATAGAGCCATATTCCCAGCATATGTCTAGTTGAATCAGTTCCAGGCAAAACCTTTGTCCTCCCTGCCGAGTTTGGTGGAGATCAGGATTACTATGGGTCAGTTACAAGTACTTCCTGTTTCATGGCGGTGGACGCCATTTGCCATGTTTTGCTTGAGGAAGGAACTTGAGGTTTTCTTTCTCTAATATCATGAAAGGGTTTGACCTGATCTCAAGCACTTTTGAGTGTGTGAGGTTAATCCCTGACGAGAGGGACCCCGCTGCAGGAAAAAGGCACTTCCTGTTTCAAGTGGGCGGGGCTTAGGCCAAGACCAGAAGTAGTTACATGTATCTGTTAAGGAGCAGAAACTGAATAATGACTGTAAGTGTGATCCTGATTGGATGAAAATTAATTGAGTTATAATGATTAATGATGTCATGGCGTCTTATCCAACCTTGTCATGGTGCCATCGTCTCGCCATGCAGCGCTAAGCAATGTCCAGATGACAACATCTGGACATGTAGATGTGGTCGGCATGGAACTGAAGTGAAACATGTGCAGTTTGGTACAAAATGAGTGTTGTATTTCAGAAATAATGAATTCCGTGCTTCATGGCGAAACATCAAAACTTGATGAGGCGCCGCCGCTGAACGCCACCTCCTATTAGAAAATTTTCAATAACTTTTGACCACACATGCCTCTGGAGTGTTCAGACTGAGTTTGAGGTAAATACGATAAAATCTGTAGGAGGAGTTCGTTCAAATGCAAGGCAAAGAAACATGCAAAAATGACCCCGGAAATGACAGTCTTTTCAAAATGGTCGACTTCCTGTTGAAGTTGTCATATAGGTCCAAGAGACTTTTTTGTACATCCTTCCATGTTCTATCAATATACTGGATTTCAGCCATATTGGTCAATGTAGTGGGCAGTTATGATCAAATAAATATTTGTAGGGGGCGCTATAGAGCCGTATTACAATTTTTCCAGCATATGTCAATGTGGCTGAGTTCCCGGCCTGACCGCAATCCTCTCTGCCAAGTTTGGTGGAGATAAGCAGTACAATGGGTCAGTTACAAGTACTTCCTGTTTGATGGCGTCGGACCATTATTCGCCATGGTTACGTTTGGCGAAGCATCTTGAGATTTTTATTGTGGTATCATGAAAGGGTTTGACCTGTTGTGAAGCACTTTCAAGTCTGTAAGTTTCATTCCTGAGAAGATGGATCCTTGCGTATGAAAAAAAGCACTTCCTGTTGGAAGTGGGCGGGGCTTAGGGCTAGTCTGGTATTGGTCATATGGATCTGTTCAGGGCGGGATGCTGATTAATCTCTGCAAGCCTGATGGGGATTGGATCAGAATTGAGGGATTTATAGCGATTTATGATGTCATGGCGTCTTATCGAAGTTCGCCATGGCGCCACGGTCTCGCCCTGCAGCGTAGAGCAATGGTTTTCACCAGATATCATCACCAACTTGTTCTCTGCTGTCTGACCCAGTTTGGACCTGGTTGTGTCCAAAACGTCAGATAAGTGGGTCTCCAAGTAAAAACCATGACTTCCTGTCACCAGGGGGCGTGGCCAATTCATAACCCAAATATTGACATGTAAATGTGTTCAGGATGGGACTGGCATCATACATGGCCATTTTGGTTCAGATACATTGTTTTATGTGGAAGTTATATCACTTTCGTTCTTCACGGCGAGACACCAAACTTTGAGGCCCCACCCCCTCCATGCCCTTTCTCCTATTAGAAAACTTTCAATAACTTTTAAAGACACATGCCTTCTGGACATCCTGAGCTATTTTGGTAGCGGTACGATGAAATCTCTAGGAGGAGATAGATTTTGAAAATGTCAGTAAAACGCCAAAATGGCGACTTTGAT
This sequence comes from Melanotaenia boesemani, assembly GCF_017639745.1. Classification (NCBI taxonomy): domain Eukaryota; kingdom Metazoa; phylum Chordata; class Actinopteri; order Atheriniformes; family Melanotaeniidae; genus Melanotaenia; species Melanotaenia boesemani. Next base: position 37,493,124 of record NC_055692.1, on the reverse strand, counting down.
CCAAAATGGCCGACTTCCTGTTGGTTTTAGGCTGTTGCTCCAAGAGGATTTTTTGTTCGCCCGAACATTTAGAATATATGTAGCGATTTTCATAAAGATTGATGACGTGCAGTGGCGGGGCATATTAAATAGGTGGCGCTCTCATTCAATTTTGCCCGAACAGTCCCAAGCACCCCAAAATATCAAATTTTTCGCATTCCTTTGGGGGGGTACACAAAAATAGGCGCGTTTTCGTGCATGTTCAGGTCCCCAAAAATGCCTCCAATGTTTAAGAAGAAGAAGAAGAAGAAGAAGAAGAAGAAGAAGAAGAAGAATAAGGAAGAAACGGAGCAATTACAACAGGCCTTCGCACCGCCTTCGGTGCTCGGGCCTAATAAGGAAGAAACGGAGCAATTACAATAGGCCTTCGCACCGCCTTCGGTGCTCGGGCCTAATAATGATGTCATGGCATCTTATCCAACCTTGTCATGGCGCCACGGTCTCGCCATGCAGTGCTGAGCAATGTCCAGATGACATCATCTGGACATGTAGATGTGGTCGGCATGGAACTGAAGTGAAACATGTGCAGTTTGGTACAAAATGAGTGTTGTATTTCAGAAGTAATGGATTCCGTGCTTGATGGCGAAACATCAAAACTTGATGAGGCGCCGCTGCTGAACGCCACCTCCTATTAGAAAATTTTCAATAACTTTTGACCACGCATGCCTCTGGAGTGTTCAGACTGAGTTTGAGGTAAATACAATAAAATCTGTAGGAGGAGTTCGTTCAAATGCAAGGCAAATAAACATGCAAAAATGACCCCGGAAATGACAATTTTTCAAAATGGCCGACTTCCTGTTGAAGTTATCATATAGGTCCAAGAGGCTTTTTTGTACATCCTTCCATGTTCTATCAATATACTGGATTTCAGCCATATTGGTCAATGTAGTGGGCAGATATGGTCAATTAAATATTTGTAGGGGGCGCTATAGAGCCGTATTACAATTTTTCCAGCATATGTCAATGTGGCTGAGTTCCCGGCCTGACCGCGGTCCTCTCTGCCGAGTTTGGTGGAGATCAACGTTACAATGGGTCAGTTACAAGTACTTCCTGTTTGATGGCGTCGGACCACTATTCGCCAAGGTTACGTTTGGCAAAGGAACTTGAGATTTTTATTGTGGTATCATGAAAGGGTTTGACCTGTTCTGAAGTACTTTCACGTGTGTAAGTGTCATTCCTGAGGAGATGGACCCCGGCGTCTGAAAAAAACCACTTCCTGTTGGAAGTGGGCGGGGCTTAGGGCTAGACCAGAATTGGTGATATGAATCTGTTCAGGGCCGGACCCTGATTAATCCCTGCAAGTCTGATAGGGATTGGATCAGAATTGAGGGATTTATAGTGATTTATGATGTCATGGCGTCTTATCAAAGTTCGCCATGGTGCCACGGTCTCGCCCTGCAGCATAGATCAACAGTTTTCAGTGGTTATCATCACCAACTTGTTTTCTGCTGTCTGACCCAGTTTGGACCTGGTTGTGTTCAAAACGTCAGATAAGAGGGTCTCCAAGTAAAAACCATGACTTCCTGTCGCCAGGGGGCGTGGCCAATTCATAACCCAAATATTGACATGTAGATGTGTCCAGGATGGGACTGGCATCATACATGGCCATTTTGGTTCAGATACATTGTTTTATGTGGAAGTTATATCACTTTCGTTCTTCAAGGCGAGACGTCAAACTTTGAGGCCCCACCCCCTCCATGCCCTTTCCCCTATTAGAAAACTTTCAATAACTTTTAAAGACATATGCCTTCTGAACATCCTGAGCTATTTTGGTAGCGGTACGATAAAATCTCTAGGAGGAGATAGATTTTGAAAATGTCAGTAAAACGCCAAAATGGCGGCTTTGAATCAAAATGGCCGACTTCCTGTTGGTTTTAGGCTGTTGCTCCAAGAGGATTTTTTGTTCGCCCGAACATTTAGAATATATGTAGCGATTTTCATAAAGATTGATGACGTGCAGTGGCGGGGCATCATAAATAGGTGGCGCTGTGATTCAATTTTGCCTGAACAGTCCCGAGCACCCCAAAATATCAAATTTTTCGCATTCCTTTGGGGGGGTACACAAAAATAGGCGCGTTTTCATGCATGTTCAGGTCCCCAAAAATGCCTCCAATGTTTAAGAAGAAGAAGAAGAAGAAGAAGAAGAAGATTAAAGCTGCAAGCAGCGTTGGAGGCCCTCGCACCTCTGGCGCCGCTTCGGCCTATTGCACCGCCCCATCGGCCAAGAGCCTCCCTCCAGCAACACAGCCTCTCTTGCCCACAGCCATATACCCATTCTTCCAGAGTTTATCTCCATCAAGAGGTGATTTTCCTCATCAGAAGATCAACTTGCACGTCAGCCTGTCCAGTGATGACATCTGAAGCATTCATGACCTTGTTTCTTACAAACTGTGTTGAATTCCCACAATCTGGAGCATGATTTCATCAAGAGGAAAATTCCACGTGGCCACTAGGTGGTGGTAAAGTTCTTTTAATGTACAACCATGTTCAGATTGGAACTCTAATGAGAACAGGAAAATATTAGCTCAATTGGTCAACTGACAGCAGGGTTAGTGCCACTTCCTGTATAATGGCGAATGATTTAAACCATCACAGGAAGCCATTTTAATCATGATGCTGTAAGAAGTCAGTCATATTTTCAACCATGAGTTCATGAAGGATGATATTAATGAGTTAGAATTAGTTATACAGAGGATAAAGGTTAAAATGGTGGGACTTCCTTTTTCCAGGGCTATGGTGTTGAGAACATCAGGACATGAACTGGCTTTTTTGTTTGTCCTGGCATGTTATATAAATATGCCACATTTTACTATGTCGTTCAAAGCAGTGGGTGGAGCTGATAGATTAAATATTGATAGGGGGCGCTATAGAGCCATATTACCAGCATATGTGTATTTGAATCAGTTCCAGGCCTGACCACTGTCCTCCCTGCCAAGTTTGGTCGAGATCAGGAGTACATTGGGTCAGTTACAAGTACTTCCTGTTTCATGGCGGTGGACGCCATTTGCCATGTTTTGCTTGAGGAAGGAACTTGAGGTTTTTTTTCTCTTATATCATGAAAGGGTTTGACCTGATCTGAAGCTCTGTAGAGTGTGTGAGGTTAATCCCTGACGAGAGGGACCCTGCTGCAGGAAAAAGGCACTTCCTGTTTCAAGTGGGCGGGGCTTAGGCCAAGACCAGAAGTAATTACATATATCTGTTAAGAAGCAGACTCTGATTAATCAGTGCAAGTGTGATGCTGATTGGATGAAAATTGAGGGATTTATACTCAATAATGATGTCATGGCGTTTTATCCAACCTTGTCATGGCGCCACGGTCTCGCCATGCAGCGTTGAGCAATGTCCAGATGACAACATCAGGACTTGTAGATGTGGTCGGCATGGAAGTGAAGAGAAATATATGCAGTTTGGTACAGAATGAGTGTTGTATTGCAGAAATAATAGATTCCGTGCTTGTTGGCGAAACATCAAAACTTGATGAGGCGCCGCCGCTGAACGCCACCTCCTATTAGAAAATTTTCAATAACTTTTGACCACGCATGCCTCTGGAGTGTTCAGACTGAGTTTGAGGTAAATACGATAAAATCTGTAGGAGGAGTTCGTTCAAATGCAAGGCAAAGAAACATGCAAAAATGAGCCCAAAAATGACACTTTTTTCAAAATGGCTGACTTCCTGTTGAAGTTATCATATAGGTCCAAGAGGCTTTTTTGTACATCCTTCCAAGTTCTATCAATATACTGGATTTCAGCCATATCAGTCAATGTAGTGGGCAGATATGATCAATTAAATATTTGTAGGTGGCGCTATAGAGCCATATTGCAATTTTTCCAACATATGTCAATGTGGCTGAGTTCTCGGCTGGTCCGCGCTCCTCCCTGCCAGGTTTGGTGTAGATCAGCAGTACAATGGGTCAGTTACAAGTACTTCCTGTTTGATGGCGTCGGACCGCTATTCGCCATGGTTACGTTTGGCAAAGGAGCTTGAGATTTTTATTGTGGTATCATGAAAGGGTTTGACCTGTTGTGAAGTACTTTCAAGTGTGCACGTTTTATTCCTGAGGAGATGGACCCCTGCGTCTGAAAAAAAGCACTTCCTGTTGGAAGTGGGCGGGGCTTAGGGCTAGACCGGAATTGGTGATATGAATCTGTTCAGGGCCGGACCCTGATTAATCCCTGCAAGTCTGATGGGGATTGGATCAGAATTGAGGGATTTATAGTGATTTATGATGTCATGGCGTCTTATCAAAGTTCGCCATGGCGCCACGGTCTCGCCCTGCAGCATAGAGCAACAGTTTTCACTGGTTATCATCACCAACTTGTTTTCTGCTGTCTGACCCAGTTTGGACCTGGTTGTGTTCAAAACGTCAGATAAGAGGGTCTCCAAGTAAAAACCATGACTTACTGTCGCCAGGGGGCGTGGCCAATTCATAACCCAAATATTGACATGTAGATGTGTTCAGGATGGGACTGGCATCATACATGGCCATTTTGGTTCAGATACATTGTTTTATGTGGAAGCTATATCACTTTCGTTCTTCACGGCGACACATCAAAATTTGAGGCCCCACCCCCTCCATGCCCTTTCTCCTATTAGAAAACTTTCAATAACTTTTAAAGACACATGCCTTCTGGACATCCTGAGCTATTTTGGTAGCGGTACGATAAAATCTCTAGGAGGAGATAGATTTTGAAAATGTCAGTAAAACGCCAAAATGGCGACTTTGACCCAAAATGGCCGACTTCCTGTTGGTTTTAGTCTGTTGCTCCAAGAGGATTTTTTGTTCGCCCGAACATTTAGAATATTTGTAGCAATTTTCATAAAGATTGATGACGTGCAGTGGCGGGGCATCGTAAATAGGTGGCGCTCTCATTCAATTTTGCCCGAACAGTCCCAAGCACCCCAAATGGGCAGTTTGGTGGAGACTGAGTGTTGTATGTCAGAAATAATCGATTCTGTGCATGATGGCGAAACATCAAAACTTGATGAGGCGCCGCCGCTGAACACCACCTCCTATTAGAAAATTTTCAATAACTTTTAACCACACATGCCTCTGGAGTGTTCAGACTGAGTTTGAGGTAAATACGCTAAAATCTGTAGGAGGAGTTCGTTCAAATGCAAGGCAAAGAAACATGCAAAAATGACCCCAAAAATGACACTTTTTTCAAAATGGCTGACTTCCTGTTGAAGTTATCATATAGGTCCAAGAGGCTTTTTTGTACATCCTCCCAAGTTCTATCAATATACTGGATTTCAGCCATATCGGACAATGTAGTGGGCAGTTATGATCAATTAAATATTTGTAGGGGGCGCTATAGAGCCATATTGCAATTTTTCCAGCATATGTCAATGTGGCTGAGTTCAAGGCCTGACCGCGTTCCTTCCTGCCAGGTTTGGTGGAGATCAACGTTACAATGGTTCAGTCACAAGTACTTCCTGTTTGATGGCGTCGGACCACTATTCGCCATGGTTACGTTTGGTGAAGGAACTTGAGATTTTTATTGTGGTATCATGAAAGGGTTTGACCTGTTGTGAAGCAGTTTCAAGTGTGTAAGTTTCATTCCTGAGGGGATGGACCCCGGCGTCTGAAAAAAAGCACTTCCTGTTGAAAGTGGGCGGGGCTTAGGGCTAGACCAGAATTGGTGATATGAATCTGTTCAGTGCCGGACCCTGATTAATCCCTGAAAGTCTGATGGGGATTGGATCAGAATTGAGGGATTTATAGTGATTTATGATGTCATGGCGTCTTATCGAAGTTCGCCATGGCGCAACGGTCTCGCCCTGCAGCGTAGAGCAACAGTTTTCACTGGATATCATCACCAACTTGTTTTCTGCTGTCTGACCCAGTTTGGACCTGGTTGTGTCCAAAACGTCAGATAAGTGGGTCTCCAAGTAAAAACCATGACTTCCTTTCACCAGGGGGCGTGGCCAATTCATAACCCAAATATTGACATGTAGATGTGTTCAGGATGGGACTGGCATCATACATGGCCATTTTGGTTCAGATATATTGTTTTATGTGGAAGTTATATCACTTTCGTTCTTCACGGCGAGACACCAAACTTTGAGGCCCCACCCCCTCCATGCCCTTTCTCCTATTAGAAAACTTTCAATAACTTTTAAAGACACATGCCTTCTGGACATCCTGAGCTATTTTGGTAGCGGTACGATAAAATCTCTAGGAGGAGATAGATTTTGAAAATGTCAGTAAAACGCCAAAATGGCGACTTTGACCCAAAATGGCCGACTTCCTGTTGGTTGTAGGCTGTTGCTCCAAGAGGATTTTTTGTTCACCCGAACATTTAGAATATATGTAACGATTTTCATGAAGATTGATGACGTGCAGTGGCGGGGCATATTAAATAGGTGGCGCTCTCATTCAATTTTGCCCGAACAGTCCCAAGCACCCCAAAATATCAAATTTTTCGCATTCCTTTGGGGGGGTACACAAAAATAGGCGCGTTTTCATGCATGTTCAGGTCCCCAAAAATGCCTCCAATGTTTAAGAAGAAGAATAATAAGAAGAAGAAGAAGAAGAAGAATAAGGAAAAAACGGAGCAATTACAACAGGCCTTCGCACCGCCTTCGGTGCTCGGGCCTAATAAGGAAGAAACGGAGCAATTACAATAGGCCTTCGCACCGCCTTCGGTGCTCGGGCCTAAATAAGGAAGAAACGGAGCAATTACAATAGGCCTTCGCACCGCCTTCGGTGCTTGGGCCTAATAAGGAAGAAACGGAGCAATTACAATAGGCCTTCGCACCGCCTTCGGTGCTCGGGCCTAAATAAGGAAGAAACGGAGCAATTACAATAGGCCTTCGCACCGCCTTCGGTGCTCGGGCCTAATAAGGAAAAAACGGAGCAATTACAACAGGCCTTCGCACCGCCGTCGGTGCTCGGGCCTAATTAAAGCTGCAAGCAGCGTTGGAGGCCCTCGCACCTCTGGCACCGCTTCGGCCTATTGCACCGCCCCATGACCCCGCAACCTCCCTCCAGCAGCACAGCCGCTGTCGCCCACAGCCATAAACCCATTCTTCCAGAGTTTATCTACATCAAGAGGTGATTTTCCTCATGGGAGGATCAACTTGCACCTCAGCCTGTCCAGTGATGACATCTGAAGCATTCATGACCTTGTTTCTTACAAACTGTGTTGAATTCCCACAAACTGGAGCATGATTTCATCAAGAGGAAAATTCCACGTGGCCACTAGGTGGCGCTGTAGTCGTTTTCATGTAGTACCATGTTCAGGTTGGAACTCTAATGAGAACAGGAAAATAACAGTTCAACTGGTCAACTGACAGCAGAGCTAGAGCCACTTCCTGTTTCATGGCGAATGATATGACCATAGGGGGCGCTATAGAGCCAAATAACCAGCATATGTCTATTTGAATCAGTTCCAGGCCTGACCACTGTCCTCCCTGCCGAGTTTGGTGGAGATCAGGAGTACATTGGGTCCGTTACAAGTACTTCCTGTTTCATGGCGGTGGACGCCATTCGCCACGGTTTTGCTTGACAACGGAACTTGAGGTTTTTTTCTGTTGTGTCATGAAAGGGTTTGACCTGATCTGAAGCACTGTAGAGTGTGTGAGTTTAATCCCTGATGAGCGGGACCCCGCTGTCTGAAAATTGCACTTCCTGTTTCAAGTGGGCGGGGCTTAGACCAAGACCAGAAGTAGTAACATGTATCTGTTCAGGAGCAGACCCTGATTAATTACTGCAAGTGTCATACTGATTGGATGAAAATTGAGGGATTTATACAGATTAATGATGTCACGGCACCTTATCCAACCTTGTCATGGCGCCACAGTCTCACCATGAAGCGTTGAGCAATGTTGAGATGACAACATCTGGACTTGTAGATGTCGTTGGCATGGAACTGAAGTGAAACATGGGCAGTTTGGTAGAGAATGAGTGTTGTATTTCAGAAATAATGGATTCCATGCTTGATGGCGAAACATCAAAACTTGATTAGGCGCCGCCGCTGAACGCCACCTCCTATTAGAAAATTTTCAATAACTTTTAACCACACATGCCTCTGGAGTGTTCAGGCTGAGTTTGAGGTAAATACGATGAAATCTGTAGGAGGAGTTCGTTCAAATGCAAGGCAAAGAAACATGCAAAAATGACTCCCAAAATGACACTTTTTTCAAAATGGCCGACTTCCTGTTGACGTTATGATATAGGTCCAAGAGGCTTTTTTGTACATCCTTCAAAGTTCTATCAATATACTGGATTTCAGCCATATCAGTCAATGTAGTGAGCAGATATGATTAATTAAATATTTGTAGGGGGCGCTATAGAGCCATATTGCACGTTTTCCAGCATATGTCAATGTGGCTGAGTTCCCAGCCTGACTGTGATCCATCCTGCCAAGTTGGGTGGAGATCAGCAGTACAATGGGTCAGTCACAAGTACTTCCTGTTTGATGGCGTCGGACCACTATTCGCCATGGTTACGTTTGGCGAAGGAACTTGAGATTTTTATTGTGGTATCATGAAAGGGTTTCACGTGTTATCAAGCACTTTCAAGTGTGTAAGTTTAATTCCTGAGAAGAAGGACCCCGACGTCTGAAAAAAAGCACGTCCTGTTGAAAGTGGGCGGGGCTTAGGGCTAGACCGGAATTGTTGAAATGGATCTGTTCAGGTTCAGACACTGATTAATCCCTGAAAGTCTGATGAGGATCGGGTGAAAATTGAGGTATTTATACTGATTTATGATGTCATGGCGTCTTATCAAAGTTCGCCATGGCGCCACGGTCTCGCCCTGCAGCCCAGATCAACAGTTTTCACCGGATATCATCACCAACCTGTTTTCTGCTGTCTGACCTAGTTTGGACCTGGTTGTGTCCAAAACATCAGATAAGTGGGTCTCCAAGTAAAAACCATGATTTCCTGTCGCCAGGGGGCGTGGCCAATTCATAACCTAAAAATTGACATGTAGACGTGTTCAGGATTGGACTGGCATCATACATGGCCATTTTGGTTCAGATATATTGTTTTATGTGGAAGTTATATCACTTTCGTTCTTCACGGCGAGACGTCAAACTTTGAGGCCCCGCCCCTCCATGCCCTTTCTCCTATTAGAAAACTTTCAATAACTTTTGAAGACACATGCCTTCTGAACATCCTTAGCCATTTTGGTGGCGATATGATAAAATCTCTAGGAGGAGATAGATTTTGAAAATGTCAGTAAAACGCCAAAATGGCGACTTTGACCCAAAATGGCCGACATCCTGTTGGTTTTTGGCTGTTGCTCCAAGAGGATTTTTTTTTCGACTAAGCATTTAGAATGCGTGTAGTGAATTTTTATAAAGATTGATGACATGCAGTGGCGGGGCACCATAAATAGGTGGCGCTCTCGCTCAATTTTGCCCGAACAGTCCCGAGCACCCCAAAATATCAAATTTTTCACATTCCTTTGGGGGGGTGCGCAAAATTAGGCGCGTTTTCGTGCATGTTCAGGTCCCCAAAAATGCCTCCAATGTTTAAGAAGAAGAAGAAGAAGCAGAAGAATAAGGAAGAAACGGAGCAATTACAATAGGCCTTCGCACCGCCTTCGGTGCTCGGGCCTAATAAGGAAGAAACGGAGCAATTACAACAGGCCTTCGCACCGCCTTCGGTGCTCGGGCCTAATAAGGAAGAAACGGAGCAATTACAACAGGCCTTCGCACCGCCTTCGGTGCTCGGGCCTAATAAGGAAGAAACGGAGCAATTACAACAGGCCTTCGCACCGCCTTCGGTGCTCGGGCCTAATTAAAGCCGCAAGCGGCATCCATTGGGTCCGAGCATCCTGGACCCTGCCACCCGTCTCTTACACCTGTTCCTAGCATGGTAGGTAACCTGGTAACATGGAAGGTAACATGGCAAAACACCCAGCTGAAAATGTGAAATGTTGATATACTTAGTTAGCATTTTTTGCTTGCATGCTAATTCTGCTAGCTAACATGCTATGTTGCCATGACAACAGGTGGTGTAATACATTAGGGACCCAACAAGTCTGAATCCTGTGAAGTTTGGTGCAGTTCCCATATATTCCTATTGAGATATGAGCAAACCGTGTTTCATGGAAAGAAGGCTTTTTCCGTCGGTTGCCATGGTTACACGCTTTCTCCTATTAGAAAGATTTGAATAGCGTTTGGTCCCCAACTTGTCAGGAAGGTTCTCACCAAGTTTGGAGTCGGTCGTACAAATCCCCTCCGACTAGTTCGTTCAAATGGAAATGAAGTCCAAGATGGCAGGCACGCCGTTGTCATGGCAACAGGTGTTCGATTGACTTCTTTGCTGGAGTTGGGGTGTTACAGGTATGAATACTATGAACGTTGGTGCAGATCCCATGTATTTGTATGGAGATATGAGCAAACCGTGTTTCATGGCGAGAAGGTCATTTTCCATCGGTTGGCATGGCAACAGGTGTTCAATTGACTTCTTTGCTGGACTTGGGGTGTTACACATATGAATCCTGTGAACTTTGGTGAAGATCCCATGTATTCCTATGGAGATATGAGCAAACCGTGTTTCTTGGCAAGGTCATTTTCCGTCGGTTGCCACGGTAACACGCTTTCTGCTATTAGAAAGATTTGAATAGCGTTTGGTACCCTACTTGTCAGGAAGCTTCCCACCAAGTTTGGAGTCAGTCGCACGAATCCCCTCAGACTAGTTCGTTCAAATGTCTATGAAATCCAAGATGGCGGGCATCCCGTTGCCATGGCAACAGGTGTGTGATCGACTTGTTTGCTGGAGTTGGGGTGTTACACATATGAATACTGTGAAGTTTGGTGCAGATCCCATCTATTTCTATGGAGATATGAGCAAACCGTGTTTCATGGCGAGAAGGCGTTTTTCCGTCGGTTGCCACGGTTACATGCTTTCTGCTATTAGAAAGATTTGAATAGCGTTTGGTCCCCAACTTGTCAGGAAGCTTCCCACCAAGTTTGGAGTGAATCGCACGAATCCCCTCAGACTAGTTCGTTCAAATACGATGTGTGTAAAGTGCAAAAAAAGGCCAAAAAATGGCTGCACACGGCAAGATGGCGGGCACCCTGTTGCCATGGCGACAGGTATTCAGTTGACTTTTTTGCTCAGCTTGGGGTGTTACACGTGTGTGCCGAGTTTCGTCTTCCTACGTCGAAGTAGAGTTTTGGGACCCCATTCATTTGGGGAATTTTGGGGTGTCTAGGTGGCGCTGTTGAGCCAATTTTGCATTGAAGTGTATGCGGACCTTATAATATCCGAGTTACGCGGGACTTGACGTGTGTGCCAAGTTTCACAACTTTTCATGGGTGTTTAGGGGGTCAAATTTGGGGTCTAAGCGCTTAGGAGGAGAATAAACATTTCAGGAACAATAGGGCCTTGCCATACTTTGTATGGCTCGGACCCTAATAAACATTTCAGGAACAATAGGGTCCTTCCATACTTCGTATGGCTCGGACCCTAATAATAAAAATATCAAGGGCAGCCATGTATATAACATGTCTCCCTTGGTAGAGCAAATCTGTCAAGCAAAATATGGCACAAAGACCACCGTTCTGTATGTTAGGATGCTGGACAGGACAGGGCAAAAAAAAAATAAATAAAATAGAAACCGTCAGTTCAGCATATGATGCAAATGATATTTAAGGTAAATCAGGTTTATGGCAGCACCAGGTGAGCCAGTAGCACCTATACTGCCTTTCTAATCGTGATCTGTCAATCTGCAGTGTGCTGAGGCCCAGAGAGAAGACACAGAGCGCTTTCTCATATATAGCTAAAATTGTAGCTAACCCTAAAATTAAAATTGGCCGTCAGGGCTGCAGGCGCGAAGATGTCAGTGCTGCGGGCACGAGGCCGTCAGTGCTGCGGCGCAAGGCCATCAGGGCTGCGGGCGCGAGGCAGTCAGTGCTGCGGGCGCGAGGCAGTCAGTGCTGTGGGCGCGAGGCAGTCAGGGCTGCGGGCGCAAGGCAGTCAGTGCTGCGGGCGCGAGGCCGTCAGTGCTGCGGTGCAAGGCCATCAGGGCTGCGGGCGCAAGGCAGTCAGTGCTGCGGGCGCGAGGCAGTCAGTGCTGCGGGCGCGAGGCAGTCAGTGCTGCGGGCGCAAGGCCGTCAGTGCTGCGGTGCAAGGCCGTCAGTGCTGCGGTGCAAGGCCGTCAGTGCTGCGGGCGCGAGGCAGTCAGGGCTGCGGGCGCAAGGCAGTCAGTGCTGCGGGCGCGAGGCCGTCAGTGCTGCGGTGCAAGGCCATCAGGGCTGCGGGCGCAAGGCAGTCAGTGCTGCGGGCGCGAGGCAGTCAGTGCTGCGGGCGCGAGGCCGTCAGTGCTGCGGCGCGAGGCCGTCAGGGCTGCGGGAGCGAGGCAGTCAGGGCTGCGGCGCGAGGCCGTCAGTGCTGCGGCGCGAGGCCGTCAGTGCTGCGAGCGCAAGGCAGTCAGTGCTGCGGGCGCGAGGCAGTCAGTGCTGCGGGCGCGAGGCCGTCAGTGCTGCGGCGCGAGGCCGTCAGGGCTGCCGGAGCGAGGCAGTCAGGGCTGCGGCGCGAGGCCGTCAGTGCTGCGGCGCGAGGCCGTCAGTGCTGCGAGCGCAAGGCAGTCAGTGCTGCGGCGCGAGGCCGTCAGGGCTGCGGGCGCAAGGCAGTCAGTGCTGCGGCGCGAGGCCATCAGGGCTGCGGGCGCAAGGCAGTCAGTGCTGCGGGCGCGAGGCAGTCAGTGCTGCGGCGCGAGGCCGTCAGGGCTGCGGCGCGAGGCCGTCAGGGCTGCGAGCGCGAGGCCGTCAGGGCTGCGGCGCGAGGCCGTCAGGGCTGCGGGCGCGAGGCCGTCAGTGCTGCGGGCGCGAGGCAGACAGGGCTGCGGGCGCGAGGCTGTCAGTGCTGCGGCGCGAGGCTGTCAGTGCTGCGGGCGCGAGGCAGACAGTGCTGCGGCGCGAGGCTGTCAGGGCTGCGGGCGCGAGGCAGTCAGGGCTGCGGGCCACCTGCGTGAAGATGCCCTTCATTAACCTGTTATCAATCTAGTGCAGGCAAATGAAAGAATGAAATGTTCCAAGTTTCATATTTTGACAGTTTTCTCTCATCTGGGTGCATTATACTGAATATATGTGAATCCCAGGAAAATTGGTTTGTCTTTACAGTCATAAAGCCTGGCACACACAACGATTTTCAGGCTGTTTTTATCCTGATTTTGCCTCTTCCCGACCTCGGACAGCAAACGCCCGATCATCGTGAGATTTCCCTGTCAATCATCATCTGGTCTGAGGTTACGAGCCGATTTGTCCCGATAATCCGCTCCAAAATGGGTCATAGCCGACAATCAGGAAAATTCAACATGTTTAATATTTCAGAGCCGATTTCTGAAGAATGCCTACGACTCGTACATTCTGGTGGATGGTGATGTGGTACGGAATGTAGCCAATCAGAGATCAGGCTGGCTGGGGAACCAGGAAGTAAAAAAAGTCTGTGTTCACGCCGTCTCCAATCTGGTATTATTTTCAATTCTGGCTTTTTTCTGTTAACAGTAGTCCTAAAATCACCATCATTCCCTCATCCTGGATATCCTCTTCCATGCTGGGTGTTGTGTTTTCTGGTTGTTACTGTGGTTCTTCTTTGTTTTTTGCAGGTTGTTGCTATGGTTCTTCTTCTACGCTCGGAGGACTAGGTTGTAGATGAGATGCTGGACAGCATCGTCATGTGTGTTGTTCTGTGATTACGATACCAGAGCACACCCCACACAGTACGATCAAAACTGATTTTTTATCTTCACGTGAGGTCTCGACCAATAAAAAATCTCATAAGTTTAAAAAATCGTTATGTATGAACCAGGCTGTAGTTGCCAAGTTATCGAATGATCTAAATTAGAATAATGAAGCTCTATGAAGTCTGTACTGTATTAAGTGAGAGTAATCTTTAAATCTTTTGAGAACCAGTAAAAAAATGGCGCAGGAATAAATAATAAATATTTTTCTGAATGCCTGCACTGAGGACATTAATGCTGCTGTGGATTTTTTGTTTAAATATTAAACAAAAGTAAGTGGTTTTGTATCAGAATGGAGGCAAATATGAGGCTTCTTGTAAAAATGCTGAACACAGATGGGTTTTCAAAACAGAATTCATTAATTTTTGATAAGTTAAGGTAAATTATGGGACTTAAAAATATGCTAAATTAAGAGCCGTTCAGGAGCCAAAGAGCCACGTGTCCTGTCAGTTTAGCCTACTCGCCAGAGTAGCATAGATTACGTTAATGCGCATTATGCAATAACTTCAACATGTGGATCGGAGCCATCAGTTCATCATACAGACGACAAAACGCTAAGCAAACAACGTTTGATTTTAAGAAATAGTTGGTTTTTGATTTTAAGGAAATTGTTGATTTTAAAGATAACTGCCAGCTTTCACGGTGTGCAGTGTATTTATACAGTTTGTAGTTTTTAAGGCATTTTTTGAAAGACAAATGCAGTTTTGCTGGCATTGTTATTTCATTGAAGTAGTCGGTGAGGAAACCGCCAGATACTAAAATGTTTTTTTTTCCCCTAATCTTTTTCTACGGTGCAGAAAAGTCACGAGGCTGAACTTAGCCTCCGATTCGCAGCTTCCGATTCGCTAGTTAAGGGAAATTTTAAGGGACCCTTAAGTCAGAACGGGAGTGACTGTATTTCTCTGTTAACCCTCCGTTTTATTGATACTCAATGCCGTCAAACCTGTCCTAGATTATTCTCCAGAGTCTACAGAATCTGAAAAACATAGTTTGTGATTTGTGAAACCTTTCTCTGATTTGTGAAAATGCAATAAATGCAGATTTCACTCATTTTTCTGCCGTTTTTACGCATAATACCTGGTCCAGATGTTATAATATCACACTGAGTCAGGCCAAACCTGTCCTAGATTATTCTACAGAGTCTACAGAATCTGAAAAACATAGTTTGTGATTTGTGAAACCTTTCTCTGATTTGTGAAAATGCAGTAAAGGCAGATTTCACTAATTTTTCTGCCGTTTTTACCCATAATACCTGGTCCAGATGTTATAATATTACGCTGAGTCAGGCCAAACCTGTCCTAGATTATTCTCCAGAGTCTACTGAATCTGACAAACACAGGTGAATCTGATTTAAGAAACCTTTATTGAAACGTTTTTACACAAGTCCGCGCCTCTCCATGTCATTCCTTATTACCATCTCCATGGCCTCCATTTCACTAGAAAAAGAAATCATATTTTTTGACAGAGATTTTGGGCTATTTTTTAAAGGACATTTAAATGTTTCACTAACCTCTCATCCATTGGTCCATGATCAACCTCTGCCACTGCGTCTTTTGTTGTCATGTTCCTTATTTCTTCCAAGGCCTTTACTGTCACCTTTGTTACAGGTATCATATCCCGATCATGCATCCATATTATTGTCAATGTTATTATGCTCATACCTCTACATTTAAAAAGGCACCTATTGACTTACCTCTGGCAACATCACAACAAGGATGTCATAGGACAGCATGGCGGAGACTTCATCTGAGACTTTTTCACAGTTATGAAGGAAGCCTGTCAGGTACTTAACTATCCTGTCCAACTGTTGGTCATCAAACAATACTGGAACCCACTTTTGTGTAAATTCAAAGTGGGGCTGCTTCTCTCCAGACACGACGGCCTGAAAAATAAATGTACTCAAACTTAACTGTACTGTTTGCTTGCTGGAGGTGGCATGGTCATTGTGATCACATAATGATTAAGCGTTATGTGATGAACAAAAAGAAAAAGGCGTACCTGCAGTGTATCTTCTGCACCCTTTTGTTCCACAATGAACTTGACAAGTGCTTCATTTTCTTCTGAACGTTCAGCAGCAGCCTCTGCTGCCTTGTCCTACAACAAAAGATCAGTAAAATTATTTGTATAGAGCAATACATGAGAATATTGATATTATTATTATGCAAACACACTTGCTGATATATTCTTCATCTCCAACAACCTAAATTTCAGAATTTTAGACTGGAGATTAAGTGTTGATGCTTACCCTGACCATAACTATGTGCCCAACATGGGACGATGGATGCAACTTTTTGGGGATATTTTTCTCAGTGATTATTGTGTCTCCACTCCCGGGGTGCTGGCATTCTTGTAGGCCATCATAGAAATGCCATTTTTGGTCTGTACCCAGTTTGTGGAACGCCACAAAGTGATTCAAAGTACTCAGGTGATACGTCACAGCAGCTGGCTCATACCTACAAGTGACAAAATATAAAAAGCAATATCCTACAGCTTTGCCAAATCTGGTGACAGTACTTTGTGGAAAGTAAGTTTACCAAATATGTTTAATACACATTAAATTACTGCATGATAATCTTATTTTCAATAAAATTGTGATTTATCATGATTCAAAAGGTTAAAGCGAGGCATCTTGACTTGTAGAGTTTCTCTGCTCCTCCAAGCAGCTTCATTCTAAAGAATAGAAGACAGCACTGTGTTACATGTGGAGGAAAGATTATGTCTAAGTCCACCACCTCTGTTAAGGGAAGGTATCTTTTTCAAGAAAACTGTACAAGTCCAGATGCTTTGCTTCAACCTTCTGAATGAGAATGACCTGGATGACTGAGAATCTGCATCGGCATGATTTATTATGATACAAACAACAAACAAACAAACAAAAAAAAACTGCTCATTTCCCAAAATATATTTTGTCACTTGTAGGTATGAGCCAGCTGCTGTGACGTATCACCTGAGTACTTTGAATCACTTTGTGGCGTTCCACAAACTGGGTACAGACCAAAAATGGCATTTCTATGATGGCCTACAAGAATGCCAGCACCCCGGGAGTGGAGACACAATAATCACTGAGAAAAATATCCCCAAAAAGTTGCGTCCATCGTCCCATGTTGGGCACATAGTTATGGTCAGGGTAAGCATCAACACTTAATCTCCAGTCTAAAATTCTGAAATTTAGGTTGTTGGAGATGAAGAATATATCAGCAAGTGTGTTTGCATAATAATAATATCAATATTCTCATGTATTGCTCTATACAAATAATTTTACTGATCTTTTGTTGTAGGACAAGGCAGCAGAGGCTGCTGCTGAACGTTCAGAAGAAAATGAAGCACTTGTCAAGTTCATTGTGGAACAAAAGGGTGCAGAAGATACACTGCAGGTACGCCTTTTTCTTTTTGTTCATCACATAACGCTTAATCATTATGTGATCACAATGACCATGCCACCTCCAGCAAGCAAACAGTACAGTTAAGTTTGAGTACATTTATTTTTCAGGCCGTCGTGTCTGGAGAGAAGCAGCCCCACTTTGAATTTACACAAAAGTGGGTTCCAGTATTGTTTGATGACCAACAGTTGGACAGGATAGTTAAGTACCTGACAGGCTTCCTTCATAACTGTGAAAAAGTCTCAGATGAAGTCTCCGCCATGCTGTCCTATGACATCCTTGTTGTGATGTTGCCAGAGGTAAGTCAATAGGTGCCTTTTTAAATGTAGAGGTATGAGCATAATAACATTGACAATAATATGGATGCATGATCGGGATATGATACCTGTAACAAAGGTGACAGTAAAGGCCTTGGAAGAAATAAGGAACATGACAACAAAAGACGCAGTGGCAGAGGTTGATCATGGACCAATGGATGAGAGGTTAGTGAAACATTTAAATGTCCTTTAAAAAATAGCCCAAAATCTCTGTCAAAAAATATGATTTCTTTTTCTAGTGAAATGGAGGCCATGGAGATGGTAATAAGGAATGACATGGAGAGGCGCGGACTTGTGTAAAAACGTTTCAATAAAGGTTTCTTAAATCAGATTCACCTGTGTTTGTCAGATTCAGTAGACTCTGGAGAATAATCTAGGACAGGTTTGGCCTGACTCAGCGTAATATTATAACATCTGGACCAGGTATTATGCGTAAAAATGGCAGAAAAATGAGTGAAATCTGCCTTTATTGCATTTTCACAAATCAGAGAAAGGTTTCACAAATCACAAACTATGTTTTTCAGATTCAGTAGGCTCTGTAGAATAATCTAAGACAGCTTTGACGGCATTGAGTATCAGTAAAACGCAGGGTTAATAGAGAAATACAGTAACTTGCGTTCTGACTTAAGGGTCCCTTAAAATTTCCCTTAACTAGCGAATCGGAGGCTGCGCGAATCGGAAGCTAAGTTCAGCTTCGTAGAAAAGTCTAATAAATCTAATCCAATTATGAAAACAGAATAGGCTGCTGCTGTCAGGTGGATTTATGGCCAATGTTTCCATACCAAGTTACTTATTTTTAAATTTATAGCAGAAAATCTTCGAAAAAAATGGAGAGAAAAAATAGGAGCATTTATGGCATTTATACAGCGCTTTACATCACACACTGATGGCGGAAGCTGCCATGCAAGGCGCTCAACCACAACCCATCAGGAGCAGTCAGGGGTTCGGTGTCTTGTCAAGGACACCTCGACATAAAGTAGACTTGGCCGAGGATCGAACCGGTTACGAGACGACCGCTCTACCTTGCCGAACCATGCCGCCCCCCCGCAACAACCTCAAAAATTGTTTGTTTAGGGCTGGAAAAGGTTTAATCTTCCACCGTTGCGAGCTGTACGAAACGACGTCCTTCTTCTTCTCTGACCGGAAACAGAAACTAACCCGTTAGAAGGAGAAAAGTTCCGGTTTTTAACTTCCATGTCAAATAAACCAATAAAATAAGAATAAAAATGGAAACTTTAATTTGAACTCACCCTTTCGGCCTCCAATGTTTAACCGATGCGTTGCTATGGTAACAAAACGCGGACTTCGACGCTACACGACTAGTACGGAAGCCCGCGGTATTCATAAATGTGAATGAGAAACTGTATTCTCTCGTGACCTGGCGCCACAATACCAAGCAGCATGAACTGCAAGGAAACTGTGGAGCAGTAAAAGTGCCACAATCAAATAATTAAATACTTCATTAAATAATTACTTAAATGTGTCATCAATTAAAGGTGATAGCTACAAATTTTCCATCAAAGCAGTTTATTTTTAGAAAATAATACGTCGAAAAAACGTCTAGAGGGGTGCAGAAATAAAGTATTCATTTTAAATGAAAAAATATATTATAGGATATAAATAATTGTTTAATGAATTTTGACGGGTCCAAAATATATAAATATTTACGTTTGGTTGCGATGCCAACAGCTATACTAAAGGATTCTATGCCAATAACATTAGTAGGTTGCTGTCATGTGAGGCGGCGCTCCAGAGCTGCCAGATGGATAGCACTGTCTAGAAATGCCATCTACCTGATACATTTCTGAAATTAAAGCGGACCAAAAACAAAGCAGGAAAAGGGTGAACATCGGTCAAGTATTGAGTGTTTGTGCCGACTGAAGGAAGAAAAGGGGCCTAAAAGTTGGAGGTTGCCACTTTCCTTCTCGACAGGTAAGTAATACGTTTTGCTAATGCTATTGCTAATTAATATCAGCCTTACTGTAACATTTTATTGTTAATGCCGGGACTGTAAACTGTCACAGGCGTGTTGCAGCGGGTTTGTCCATGTTTGGTTGTGATGACATTTGTCTTCTTGCAGTTGTTTTCATTTCAAGCTGCTGCTTAGTAAACACAGTTAGCTTTAGCTCACCCTTTTTTTCAGCAGAAATAAATATAAATAAGTAACACAAAACAATCTTAGTAGTTTTTACATGAGAAAAATGTTATTCGTAGATCTAGCCTCTTCATTTTGCTCTCAGTGTATTGATGGAATTTATTGACATTATTGCTTATGCACCAAGCAGCAGTTCAGAGTACCCACCCCTTTTTGGAGTCCTTGGAAGGGGTGTTGGAGAGCACTCCTTCCGGGGACTCCCTCGTTCTGCTGGGGGACTTCAATGCTCACGTGGGCAATGACAGCGACAGCTGGAGGTGCGTGATTGGGAGGAACGGCCCCCCTGATCTGAATCCGAGTGGTGTTTTGTTGCTGGACTTCTGTGCTCATCATGGACTGTCCATAACGAACACCTTGTTCAGACATAAGAGTGTCCACATGTGCACTTGGCACCATGACACTCTAGGCTGCAGTTCGATGATCGACTTTGTAGTCGTGTCGTCGGACTTGCGGCCGCATGTCCTGAACACTCGGGTGAAGAGAGGGGCGGAGCTGTCTACTGATCACCACATGGTGGTGAGTTGGCTCAGATGGTGGGGGAGGATGCCGGTCAGGCCAGGCAGACCCAAGCGTGTTGTGAGGGTCTGCTGGGACCGTCTGGCAGAGTCCCCTGTCAGAAAGAGTTTCAACTCCCATCTCTGGCAGAGCTTCAACCATGTCCCAGGTGAGGCGGGAGACATTGAGTCCGAGTGGGCTGTGTTCTGTGCATCTATTGTCGAGGCGGCCAGCTACAGCTGTGGCCGTAAGGTCGTTGGTGCCTGTCGTGGCGGTAACCCCCGACTCGTTGGTGGACACCAGCAGTAAGGGATGCCGTCAAGCTGAAGAAGGAGTGAGATGGTGGAGGGAATACTTCGAAGACCTCCTCAATCCCACCAACACGTCTTCCGATGAGGAAGCAGAGTCTGGGGTAGCTGGTGCTGGCTCTCCTATGTCTGGGGCTGAGGTCGCTGAGGTGGTTAAAAAGCTCCTCGGTGGCAGGGCCCTGGGGGTGGATGAGGTTCGCCCAGAGTTCCTTAAGGCTCTGGATGCTGTAGGGCTGTCTTGGTTGACACGCCTCTGCAGCATCGTGTGGACATTGGGGACAGTTCCCCTGGACTGGCAGACTGGGGTGGTGGTCCCCCTCTTCAAAAATGACACTCCTCAGCCTCCCCAGTAAGGTCTATTCAGGGGTGCTGGAGAGGAGGGTCTGTCGGATAGTCGAACCTCGGATTGAGGAGGAGCAGTGTGGTTTTCGTCTTCAGGGTCTTTGAGGGGGCATGGGAGTTTGCCCAACCAATCTACATGTGCTTTGTGGACTTAGAGAAGGTGTTCGACACTGTCCCCCAGGGACTCCTGTGGGGGGTACTCCGGGAGTATGGAGTGCCGGACCTGCTTGTACGAGCTGTCTGGTCCCTGTACAACCGGTGTCAGAGCTTGGTCCGCATTGCCGGCAGTAAATCAGAATCGTTTCCAGTGAGGGTTGGACTCCGCCAAGGCTGTCCTTTGTCACAGATTCTGTTTATAACTTTTATGGACAGAATTTCTAGGTGCAGCCGAGGTGTTGAGGCCTCAGGATTGGGTCTCTGCTCTTTGCAGATGACATGGTTCTGTTGGCTTCATCGGGACGTGATCTTCAGCTCTCATTGGAGCGATTCACAGCCGAGTGTGAAGCGGCTGGGATGAGAATCAGCACCTCCAAATCCAAGACCATGGTCCTCAGCCAGAAAAGGGTGGAGTGCTTTCTCCAGGTCCGCAATAGGGTCCTGCCCCAAGTGGAGGAGTTCACGTATCTCGGGGTCTTGTTCACAAGTGAGGGAAGGATGGAGCGGGAGATGGACAGGCGGATCGGTGCGCCGTCTGCAGTGATGGGGACTCTGCTCAGGGACAAAGAAATATAGCAAAAAGACGTAATACAAAACAATATTTATACAATTAAAACTAATCGATTTAGTATATTTCATTTTAGACATTACTCTTGGTGTTCTTAATTCTGCCAGGGACACAAATTCTTTGATAGCTAGACGACCATCCATTCAGATTAACTTACACTCATTAACATATACCGTATAGAGCTCCAGTTTTCACACTTAGATCAATTTGGGGGGTAAAAGTAGAGCTCCGAGTTCAGTGAACGCAACATGGCTGTTACGTCAAGTCATATGTGTGTGTGTGTGTATGTGTGTGTGTGTGTGTGTGTGTGTGTGTGTGTGTGTGTGTGTGTGTGTGCGTGAGACAAAGATCGTTTATTAAAACCATGACGCGTGACTACGACGCAACACAAACTACAAAACATAACATAAAAAGTTAATCAACACACCGTAAAACTAATCTGGAAGACAAACAAAGATTTTACAAATAAATCATGGCAATGACGAATTTTTGTTATTTCTTTAAAAAAAATAAAAATAAGTCGACCAGCATCCTTGGCCGTTTTGTGTCCTGGAAGCTGGTCAGAGTGAGCTCTCTTTGCTAACTGCCATCGCGGGGAACACGCTCACAAGAGCCGCACACTCCACTCATGTCTTCCCGGCTCTCCTCCTTCACTTTCGGTAGAAACACTCTGGCTCCTTGACCATCCGCTCTCGGCGTGTCTCACCACGTATGGAAGGGGTGCTCCGGGTTTGGTTTCAGGCGGCAGCCGTTCTCTGGCTCGTCCCCGGGTTGTTGGGAGGCGCAGCTCGGCTGTACACGGAAGAGGACCCGCTGGTGATCCTGAGTGGCAGCGGCTTGAAGCCCACCGTCACTAACTCGTCGTCGGCCTGGCTAGTCCAGTTTTATTCCTCCTGGTGTGGACACTGCATCCAGTACTCCAGCACATGGAAGGCGCTGGCTCAGGACGTGAAAGGTACCGTTCGACACTCGCTCGATTCGGGATAATTCCATTCATGTCCCGATCAGCTTGTCTAAAC
The DNA here is from genome assembly GCF_017639745.1 of Melanotaenia boesemani. Lineage (NCBI taxonomy): Eukaryota > Metazoa > Chordata > Actinopteri > Atheriniformes > Melanotaeniidae > Melanotaenia > Melanotaenia boesemani. The sequence continues at coordinate 37,470,645 of NC_055692.1, read as the reverse complement.
AACAAAACGAGACTCCATTCAAATTATTCTTAATTATATAATTCCAGTTACAACATGAGTCTTATCCATATTTTTTTCTACTAGTCTATATTTACAGATTGTGTTTGGGTGCACTTGCCATTTCGGCTTAAGTATTACCTGAATTCAGCCCTTTATTTAAGTAAATTCGTAACTTTTCTTAATGCGGTTCACGTGGTGATTGATTATCTGACAGTGTTGTTTATCACATTAAATGTCGCGGGGTTTTAACGAGGTTCTGAATGCTTTCTTACTGTGCTTTATCAGCTTCCAGAGACTAGAACCAACCGCATCAACACGGTTTTAACAAACTGCTGCTGGGTAAAGTCCCAGTAGACCGATGTCTTCCGACTGGTTACTGGTTATGTTAGCTGGAGTCAGCGCAGGTTAGCTTGTGTTAGCGCTGGTTAGCTGGTGGTAAGCTAACAGGTGGTCGGCTAAGGATGGCAGAGTTCACGTTTCCGGCCCTCAGTGGGTGACTTTGGGTGTTGTAATGAACAGTAGACTTCAGATCAGGTCAGACTAGTGTTATAATCATGTTTCTAGCTGGTTTAATGAGTAGCTCAATGCTAACAGGAAACCGATCAGTTTAAATCTGATGACCAGATTAGCACGTGGCAAGTTTACAACACCAGTAATTGAGTTTCTTATGATTTGATTAGAGGGGAAAGTAGAAAACATGTTTCTAAAAACTGGATTTTTAAAAAAGTGTTAGTTTACCTCTAAATGAAGGTCTTATCGTGGTCTCATCAATATTAGTTGGCTGCACTGTGATTAAAAATATGCAGTTTCCATGGAAACCTGTTTATTTCCCTGTCCTCTAGAGGTGAGCCAGTATGAAAACCTTCCCATCATCGGATCAAATAAAATGCAGACTTAAGTAACATTTCATTTCTAAAACTGGTGTACGTAGAGAAACCAGCGTACGCCGGTTCTAGTCAGCGTCTGGGATTTATGAAAACCAAACCTGACCTCTACGGCTGCTCAGACCTGCCGTACACACAAAATCTGGAGAAACTGCGACACCAACGGTCCAGAATAAAACCAGAAAGATGATGTGAAATGTGAGACATCTGTACACAATTCACACCACGTTATATGCAGAAATGAGTAAAGAAGCACGGTCGATACTAATACTCTTGAGAGTGCACGTTTGGGATAAACAAATCGCAGAGGGAAGTGCTAATTGAAATGAAACCTGCTGTCATTAATCGAAGCATTTTGTTCTCTAAATGTACATCATGTGTGATTCAACATGTGGCTCATCAGCCTGGGTCCACAATAACTGAGGTTGTTGGACAGGCTCCCCAGAAAAAGAGGAAGGCTCTGACCCACGCAGGTTTCTGGAAAAACAGATCGGAGACGTTCTCGGAACAACGCCACCAATTTTGGAAAGTGCACATCGGGTTACAACCGGCCCAAAGGCTGAATGTGTGACAAGAACAATTAAATGCTTAAACTACAAAGACAGAGAATGTAATGAGAGGCGCCAGAACAAAGAAAGAAGTAAGAAGAAGGTTTCTACCGGACCTGGCGATGGCGACGTGACGGCGCGAAGAAGAAACTCCACAAACACGGGATTTTCTTCCCTGTCGGGTTGTTCTTATGGTTGGAGAAGGACTCCGTCAGCTGCCGCCAGAGGAACTAACTAATTAGTCCTACATGGTGAAAAGAAGAAAATTTATGGGTCCATAAGAAGAAAAAGTCTGAAAGCTAAATATTTAAATGAAAGGACTTAATAACAGGAAAGAAGTGTAGATGGTGGCCATGGAGCCGCTGCTGTGGCCTCAGGTGGAAAATGTTTGAGGGATGGTCGACATGAAAAAGTCACATTGTGGATCTGAAAGTTTTGTCTCCTCAAAGAACAGATTTGACAGTGTTTTTCTCTTCTTTCTTTATTTTTTTCAAATGTGTATTATTACAAAGAGACCGGACCAGGTCCTAGAGCCTGGACCGGTCTCCGCAGGAAGTCCGCAGGTCTGGAGCCGGTGGGGTTAGGGGTGGGATCCTGTCTGTTTTTATTTTCATTTATTTATTTGCTTTTTCTCTCTTTGGAAGTGCACCCTTAATGAAAGGGAGCCGAGAGAAGACGAGTCTTTAATGGTCATGGAAGAAATCTTATGTCTCGGAGTTGTTGAGGCTTTCAAGTTAAAATAAAACAGGTGATGAGCAGAATTAAACAGCTGAAGGTAAAATTGTGTTCTCACAAGAAACACACCTACCCTCGGAGGAGATAGTTAGAAGGAAGACGGTCGTCTCCTCGCTCGACGCAACGTGGAGGAGTAATGACACGAAATCAGGACATCACAAGTATTAGCGAAGCTTTTTAATTATACAGCCAAGGAGCATCAGTTTGAACGTTTATGGACCAAAGGACATCAAATTTTTAATCCATTTATTTTTTAAAAATTGCTAATCTGACAGTTGCTGGTGATTTCAATTGTGTTTTGGACCCAAGAATGGATGAGCCATCTGGATTAGACTCCAGGATTAGACGAGGTCCAGCGAACAGCATTCTGCTGCTGCTCTAGCTCCAAGCTTCTCTAGGACATCTCATATTTCAGGCCGTCAGAAGATCATCCAGCAATGGCAGCGACATCTGTGGAGCGTGGACATGTGCAGTGGAAATTCCTAATTGAAAGGATGGAAGATAAAGAATTGTTATAGTATATAGGAGAATAAATCAATCTATATTTTGAAGTTAATACATTTCAAACTACAGCTAAATTACATGGGAAGCTTTTAAGGCTTTGTTTTAGGGGACAAATTTAGAAATTTAGAATCTAAAATAAAAGCACTAGAGACTAAAACCTTACCTGGGAAACAAAAAGGATTACAAAATATCAAAGCAACTGCTGATGCTTAGATCGCAGCAGCAAGCAAAATGCAAATGTTTCTGACTTTAATGAAGCGCCCGGCAAATTTACAACAAGCAAGTGAAAGAGCAGTCTCAACAATTCAGGATAAAAAGATTACAGATTCTGTGGAGATTAATACAAAATTTAAAAACCTTATGAAGATCTATACACGTCAGAACATACAGACGAATGTGATGCTAAATCCATCTTCTTAGATAAACTGCTCGGTCCCAAAATCTCTGAAGAAAGTAAAAGAAAACTAGATAAATAAGTAGAGAGGAAATAATAGAAGCTGAAAACTGGTAAAGCTACCGGGCGCGATGGTCGCTCAGTTGACTTATATAAATATTGTAAAGATAAAAGGGTAAGGCCCAAATTATTTTACTTCCACAACCAGGAAAACCAAATACTAAATGTGAAAATCTGCAACCTGTAAGTCTGATAAATACAAATAGAAAAATAATTAGTAAAGTTCTTGCCAAAAGATTAGAAGATATTCTACCCAATCTGGTGGGGGAAGAAAATGGATTTATTGAAGGCAGACGCCGGTTCCACGCTGCAAGACGGGTCTTACCGCACGAACGCGGAGGACGCCGGTTCCACGCTGCAAGACGGGTTTTACCGCACGAACGCGGAGGACGCCGGTTCCACGCTGCAAGACGGGTCTTACCGCACGAACGCGGAGGACGCCGGTTCCATGCTGCAAGACGGGTTTTACCGCACGAACGCGGAGGACGCCGGTTCCACGCTGCAAGACGGGTTTTACCGCACGAACGCGGAGGACTCCGGTTCCACGCTGCAAGACGGGTTTTACCGCACGAACGCGGAGGACGCCGGTTCCACGCTGCAAGACGGGTTTTACCGCACGAACGCGGAGGACGCCGGTTCCACGCTGCAAGACGGGTTTTACCGCACGAACGCGGCGAATGCAGCTCTTCTCTCGCCAGAGGGCGTTGGGCCGGATGCAGCAGAAATCCCTTTTATGTTATTCCTCTTATCGGTTTGGAAAGAATTTCATTAAATGCATCATAATCCAGTTGCCGAGGTCTTCAATGATGTGTGTGAGCCATTTAAAACTGTAAGAGGATCACCACTATCACCATTGTTGTCCATTTTAGCTACTCAGACTTTAGCCATAGCAACTCGGTCGAGCAGACAAATGTACGGTATTAGATGTCGTAGTGGGGATAAAATAAAATAGCTCTCTTTGCAGATGATGTAATTTTGTTCATAAAACAACCTAATTCCTCATACCAGCAATAGTGTATTTAATTGAAACATTCAGGATTATTTCTGGATATAAGGTAAATGCAGCTGCTCATCATAAAATGAGAATTTCATGAAAAAGTTGATTTATTTCAGTAATTCCAGTCAAAAAGTGAAAAGACATTCAATCCTTAGAGATGGACATATTTAAATGTTTATTTCTTTTAAATTGGATGATTTGATAGATTTAGTATATAAGAATATTGACAGATGGATGTCCTTATTATTGCCTAAGTTTGTTCATTTATTTCATATGATTCCATCAGCACCACCTGCAGATATGTTTATGGGAATGACTATTAGAAGATTTATATGGAATAAAAGAAGTCCTAGAGTTGGTTTCTCTTTGTTGTACTTACCATTTGATGCAGGGGGATTAAAATGGCCAAACCTCCATTGGTACTACTCAGCAACACAGTTAAGAACATTAATGTACTATTTTTTGGCAGGAAATAAACCGGTATGGAATCAAGCTCCGTTGCACTTATACATGTATTCGGCTGAGTATAAATATTTAAGGAAACATACTCATCATCCCATGGTTCCTAATATACAGGGTGTGAAGAATTATTAGGCAAGTTGTATTTTTGAGGATTAATTTTATTATAGAACAACAACTATGTTCGCAATGCACACAAAAGACTCATAAATATCAAAGCTGAATATTTTTGGAAGTTGGAGTGGGGCTTTTTTAGTTTTAGTATCTTAGGAGGATATCTGTGTGTGCAGGTGACTATTACTGTGCATAATTATTAGGCAACTTAACAAAAACCAAATATATACCCATTTCACTTATTTATTTTCACCAGGGAAACCAATATAACAACTCAAAATTTACAAATATACATTTCTGGCATTCAAAAACAAAACAAAAACAAATCAGTGACCAATATAACCACCTTTCTTTGCGAGGACACTCAAAAGCCTGCCATCCATAGATTCTGTCAGTGTCTTGATCTGTTCACGATCAACATTGCGTGCAGCAGCAACCACAGCCTCCCAGACCCTGTTCAGAGAGGTGTACTGTTTTCCCTCCCTGTAGATCTCACATTTGATGAGGGACCACAGGTTCTCTATGGGGTTAAGATCAGGTGAACAAGGAGGCCATGTCATTATTTTTTCTTCTTTTAGACCTTTTCTGGCCAGCCACGCAGTGGAGTACTTGGATGCGTGTGATGGAGCATTGTCCTGCATGAAAATCATGTTTTTCTTGAACGATGCTGACTTCTTTCTGTACCACTGCTTGAAGAAGGTGTCTTCCAGAAACTGGCAGTAGGACTGGGAGTTGAGCTTGACTCCATCCTCAACCCGAAAAGGTCCCACAAGCTCATCTTTGATGATACCAGCCCATACCAGTATCCCACCTCCACCTTGCTGGCGTCTGAGTCGGAGTGGAGCTCTCTGCCCTGTACTGATCCAGCCACGGGCCCATCCATCTGGCCCACCAAGACTCACTCTCATTTCATCAGTCCATAAAACCTTAGAAAAATCAGTCTTATGATCTTTCTTGGCCCAGTCTTGATGTTTTATCTTGTGTGTCTTGTTCAGTGGTGGTCGTTTTTCAGCCTTCCTTACCTTGGCCATGTCCCTGAGTATTGCACACCTTGTGCTTCTTGGCACTCCAGTGATGTTGCAGCTCTGAAATATGGCAAAGCTGGTGGCCAATGGCATCTTGGCAGCTTCACGCTTGATTTTCCTCAGTTCATGGGCAGTTATTTTGCGCCTTGTTTTTTCAACACGCTTCTTGCGACCCTGTTGACTATTTTGAATGAAACGCTTGATTGTTCGATGATCACGCCTCAAAAGCTTGGCAATTTTAAGAGTGCTGCATCCCGCTGCAAGACATCTCACTATTTTGACTTTTCAGAGTCCGTCAAATCTCTCTTCAGACCCATTTTGCCAAAGGAATGGAAGTTGCCTAATAATTATACACACCTGATATAGGGTGTGATGTCATTAGACCACACCCCTTCTCATTACAGAGATGCACATCACCTGATATGCTTAATTGGTAGTAGGCTTTCAAGCCTGTACTGATTAGAGTAGAACAACATGCATAAAGAGGATGATGTGATCAAAATACTCATTTGCCTAATAATTCTGCACACACTGTATGTTGGTATGAAGTAATAGAATACGTGAAATTTAATAAGCCAATTTCTCGGTATACTCCAGTATGGGGTAATAATTCTTTCTTACTGGGTAAGTTGGATGGAGGGTTTAAAATGTGGACTGATAGACGTTTACACTTACACTTAACACTTTAATGTTGTTTGAGGAAATAACTTTGAAGTATATGTTTTTTTTTTTATTCCTACATCGCAGGTAAAATAAAAACTAGATGCTTTTTTCCTACATTGCATTCATATATGTATATTCATGTAATATATATATATATATATATATATATATATATATATATATATATATATATATAACCCGTCTCATTGAGTGGATTTTACTGGAATCATTATTTTGTGCAAGACAACTTCAGACTTAAAAATTACTTTCCTAATTTTTAAGAACAAACACACGAAAAATTTACTGAAATACTTATTTATTTAACAACTTTGTTCCATACATTCATCTTAAATAAGCTTCACAGGTGTGGTCAAACATGTAAAAAAGCCTGCTTCAGTCAGTGCGATTAGACGTCTAACAGCCAGTGTGCTGAAAGTAAGACAAAATAATGGCTGGACTACTTTGGTCAAATAACAGGTAAAGATCAAAGGAAGAAACCTCTTTGAAATGGCTTAATCTGTGCAATTAGAAACTCAAAATCCAGTGTAAAAAATAATAAAGGAACTGATGTTTTTTAAAGAACACAACACAACAGATGGATGACCTTGTTGGTGGATGTTAACAGAAATCAGCAGTGGGGTGTTACAGCTGTGCAAATAGAAATTATTACAAAAGCAGATAAATAAAACAATCGCTTTAATAGCTTGGTAAAAATAATAATTAATTCCTCAACATTTCAAACATTTTCCCCTCACCGCTGCTTAGGAAGCATTTCTGCTCTTTTGGCTGTCGGCCTGTTTGGCTTCTCATCCGGGTTAGTGGAGACTGTGCTCGACGCTAGCACAGGGCGCACAGCGGCAGCAAGGCCAGGAAGCCGCTGGTGGTTACTCCCAGTATTTGGATCATCTGTGACAGGAACTGTTTCTTCTGTACAATATACATGCAACTGTACAGCAGTGCTAGAGCTGCTAGCTGACCTGGGATTTTCCTCCCGTTCCCGAGTTTTGTCAAATTCTTCCCCTCGGTGCTGCTGCTTCGACCCTGGAGGCCTTTCCTGGAGGCTCCCAAAGCCTTTGATGCTGTATCGATGGTGGGCCTCAAGTCTTCCTCCATTTCCTCAGCTAGGGCGTCTTTCCCACGCTTGGCAGAGTCTGTGCCGGTAAAAAATCTAAAAATAAATAAATAAAAATGTTGGGTTCGGTTATAAAAGTAGTACTTCATGAAATAAAAACAACCACAAATGCAGTTTTTCCTGCTTTAACTTTTTAAGTGCAAGTTATTGGTGTATAATAAATTGTGTGATTACCATTTATTAATTTGAAGTCCTAAAAAAGCTGTACGGCGTTTGTCACAAAGAACGATATAACAAAAACAAAATGCTTCACTATACTGTTACTTTACGGAGCTTTAACCTGTAATGTACTATGTTTACAGTCTCACCTGTCTTTGTATGGTGGGTCCAGCAGCGTGGAAAGTGCATACAGAGGTTCATCCTCCACAGTCCTGAATGCCTGTCAACAGCTGCTAAGAGGGTTTTTCATGTTTTTGATTCCAGAGTCACTCTCGGTTTCCATGGTGAGGAGACGTTTGAGTACGGGGACAACCTCAGCTGTGGCGGCTGTGGCTGAGCTCGCTGATCAAACGGTTCCAGACATGTCATCGTTTTTCAAGCAAGGCCCGCTGGTTTCCAGCAGAATAAGCAGACAGTGCTCGCTTGTGTTCAGTCAGATTTCTGTCATGTAATCGGTACGGTTCCACCGCGTTTTGACATCTTGCTGCAGGCGTTTTGGTTGCATGTTCATTTGAGGCTGGATATCTTGCAACGGTGAATGTGCTAGCGGAGAATCTGCTAGCGGAGAATCTGCTAGCGGAGAATGTACTAGCGGAGAATGTGATAGCGGTGAATGTGCTAGCGGAGAATCTGCTAGCGGAGAATGTGCTAGCGGAGAATGTGCTAGCGGAGAATCTGCTAGCGGAGAATGTGCTAGCGGAGAATGTGCTAGCGGTGAATGTGCTAGCGGAGAATGTGCTAGCGGAGAATGTGCTAGCGGAGAATGTGCTAGCGGTGAATGTGCTAGCGGAAAATGTGCTAGCGGTGAATGTGCTAGCGGAGAATGTGCTAGCGGTGAATGTGCTAGCGGTGAATGTGCTAGGCAAGGCAAGGCAGTTTATTTGTACAGCACATTTCATGTACAGGACAATTCAAAGTGCTTTACATAAAACAAAGACATTACAGATATTTAGAAATAGTAAAAGGCATCAACACATAATCACAATAAAATAATAAATTACATTAAAATGATTAAAAGCAAGATAAGTTAAAAAAGTTACCGTGCAGATTTCATGCATAGGCGCATGAGAAAAGAAATGTTTTTAACTTGGATTTAAAAATGTCTACATTTGGGGAAAGTTTAATCTCCACTGGCAGTTTGTTCCACTTGTTTGCAGCATAACAGCTAAATGCTGCTTCTCCATGTTTAGTCTGGACTCTGGTCTGGACTCTGGTCTGGACTAGTTGACCAGAGTCTTTGGATCTAAGAGCTCTGCTAGGTTTATATTCCCTGAACATATCACAGATGTATTCTGGGCCTAAACCATTCTGCTAGTGGAGAATGTGCTAGTGGAGAACGCGCTAGCGGAGAACGCGCTAGCGGTGAATGCTCTAGCGGAGAATGTGCTAGTGGAGAACGTGCTAGCGGAGAATGTTTAAAGTGGCCGACAGTCTGTCTCCCACGTGCAACGGCATCACTTGCTGTGAGCGCAGACCCTCGTTGACAACGAGCTGCATCGTATGTGCAGCGCAGCCACGCCGCACTCTCACGTGTCCTTCATCTTTCTCATGTTGCTGCCGTTGTCAGAATCACGTGGGTTTTGCTCAACGGGCTTTGCCACTTTTGAAACATTTCCTTCAGACGAGCTGCAATCGTGTCACTGGTGTGTGACCCAAGAAAGTGTGTTGCGTTTAACATGGCGCTGTGTGGCAGAACTCTCGTCCAGCCAACCGTTAAGCTTAAAAGTGGCACGGAAGAAACGTCAGAGATCCAGATATCTGTCGTGAAGCTCATCATGTTTTATGTCCTCTAATATGCTTTTGCACACTTTACCGTGTAGATCAGGTAGAGCTGTTCGGACAGGTGTTTCAGCTTACCACGTGGTACCGTGGCTCCCGGTAATTAATCAAGCCGAAAGCTCTTGTCCCCAACAACCGACAGCTGCTGCCATCCATAACAATCAAGTTTAGTATTGTTTCTGGGATTTTTGCTGCTTGCAAACTATTAGCTGGAATCTTTTCCCCTCTTTCCTTCATTTCCTTCAAAGTTAGCTGCTTCAGCATGCCTCCTTTTTGTTTATTCCTTTCAACAAACTCGTCGTGCTCTTCAGGGTGAAGTTTCTGGAGATGCTGGATTAAGTTGGTTGTGTTATATCTTGAAGCTTTCCCACCGCCCCTCGGAACATTTACTGCGCAGATGTTACACGAAGCTGTCGAATCTGTAGGCTGAAGCAGTGTGTAGAAGTTCCAGATAGCCGATCCTTTAGCTCGCTCCATTTTTAAAACATGCTAGTTTTGCTTAGCTCACCATTAGCATATGACGTCTCTCGAAGTGCAAAGTATAGAAATACACTGAATAGATCTACGCCTATGATCGGGCCGTTGTCACTGATACCTGATCTAGAACTATCTTCAATATCGGCACCGATATCGGATCGGTGCATCCCTAGTATATAGTTGAGTGTGTATATATATATATAGTTGTGTGTATAACTACGTTTAAAAAGAGAGAGTAAGAGTGTACATAAGCATAAGAGGCGTTGGGGAATTTTTGCGGGAAAAAAGGCACCCAAATGTTATGGTATGTATAAATGTTGTCATGAATGAAAAATAAAAATATTAAGGGGAAAAAAAATCAATCACTCATCTGGAAATCTGTTTTCCTCATGGAGTCATTTCCCACCGTGATCTCGCCATGAACACGTATGTAAAACCGATGGAAACAAGAACAGCTGGATCTTGTTTTTGATAAAGTTTGTTGACTTTACTCCGAGAGACCTGAAACACCTGCAGCATCTTTCCACTGATAACAGACTGGCTGAAATATTTAAAACTGTAGAAAAACCTCCATGTGTCCCTGAGGGGGGTATGCAGCACTTCGTTCAGCCAGATTCTCCTCAAGATGGCCTGATCCAGAACCACACACCTCCACCATCTGTCGGTGTGAACCAGCCAGTCCTCACAAAGACAGACAACCGGGGAAACACACATGGAGCACCCTGTGGGAACTGGTCTATAAAATCCATCTGTCTCCATCACGGGAATCAGTCCACCGGCTCACACACACACATCTCATTTTTAGTACTTCATGGAGACTCCAGTGTACCCAAGCCCGAAAATCTAATCCTAAACCCCTAAACCTGAACCTGGTCCTAAACTGAACCTCAACCTGGCTCTGAAGTCAAGTTTTAACCCTAAAGAGAACTTTTTCTGGACGTCCCCATGCAGCTGTTGTCCAGCTGGTGGTCCCCATCATGATATAAAAACAAACACTATCACATCTTCTCAGGGACTCTATCCGTTACCATGGAAACAGAATACATACTTCCTGACCAACATGACCACACAGACAGGAAGTTACGCAGTCCTGTGTTGTGAGCTGGTACTTGTGCTAACAAGTAGCATAAATGGTATGTTAGTAATTTTGGGAAAATCAGTAAAACAGCGACATGCCTCATATGCAGGCCTGAAGTTTCCAGAGGCGCTGCACGGTGGTGTGGTGGTTAGCACCGCAGCCTCACAGCAAGAAGGTCTTGGCTGGGGGGGGGGTTCGAACCTTGAGGGCGGTGGCCTTTCTGTGTGAAGTTTGCATGTTCTCCCCGTGTATGCGTGGGTTCTCTCCGGGTTCTCCCCGTGTATGCGTGGGTTCTCTCCGGGTTCTCCGGCTTCCTCCCACCATCCAAAGACATGCATGATAGGTTAATTGGTTATTCTAAATTCTCCCTAGGAGAGAGTGTGTGTGTGAATGGTTGTTTGTCTATCTGTGTTGGCCCTGCGACAGACTGGTGACCTGTCCAGGGTGTACCCTGCCTCTCACCTGTTAAAATGCTGGGATAGGCTCCAGCTCACCCTCGACCCATATGGAATAAGCGGTCAAGATAATGGATGGATGGATGGAAGTTTCCAGAGGCGACATGAATGCTAGCAGGTTTACCAGAGGCGGTCCTGGCTAGTTTTGCTCCCTGGGCGAACCGCCCATCGGCGCCCCCCACACCCGACCAACCACAACTAACCAACCCTATCAACACCCTGACCCACCCCCCACCGACCGACCGAAAATTATTATTATTATTATTTATTTATTATTAAATACAAACGTTAACAAGAATAGATTAAACAATGAGATAGATAAATGAAATAGTTTGTAAACATCAATATAAACTACACAAATCCTTCATCACACAAAAACAAATGAATAAAATAAATAAAAAATAATAATAATAATTAACATAATCTGAATTCAGTGCTCAGACTGTAGCAGATTTTTCACCCTGTTTACACCTGGCACACACACACACACACACCTGACAAGTCCTGCAAAGATGTGGCTGCAGAAGGAGGTGGCTCTTCATTTTGGCCAGTGGGAGCCGCTCCAAAATATTTCAGAAGAGCCCTGAACTTACAATAAAGATACAAAATGTATGTTAGATCACACTTAACATGCATCAGTTACCCAATTAAAATAAACCATAATAATGTACAAATTATTATCATTTGTTAAGATCCTATTAACTAAGCATGACACACTACAAATTATTAAAAACATCTGAGTAAACTCTCTAAATTAATGAGAAAAAAAATTGCTGTGCACAGTGTACAATGATATCAGTGTCGTGGTTAGCATTAGCATCGCTGCTAGCTTCAGAACTAGATAACTACATCTTGTTTACTTGTCTAAATAAATGAAAAAAAAAAAAAAAATCAAACGCTGTTGCTATGTGCGCTGCGCCACCTGTTCGTAACAGATCTTATACAGCGTGGATGCTCCCTCCTTTATCCATCTAGATATACACGTGATGGATGAAGTCTCATTCAGGTGTAAGATATCGTTAGAAAGCTTGCGAGGTGTAGAATTTGATGAAACTTTATTTACATTCCCAAGACCCAAGAGAAATCGACAAGATGGATGTGGTAGCATTACTATTGCGAGCACATAATGCAGTTCTGTTATTATGGACTAATACACGGTGGATTTTGGTCAAAGAACAGTGTGGATAGACTGAAAATGACCACAAAAAGGTAAGGAAATAAAAAATATCACTGTTTGTGAGAATAGCTTTGGGATTTGGTGTTAAACATGCTATCTGATAAGGCTGCTGTGATGTGTGAAGGTTAGAGCTGTGTTTGATTGGAGGCTGACGTGAGGTGCTTGGCGAATATCTTTTTATGCTTGGTATCATATGAAAGTGCAGCTTTTCTAGTTTCATTTGATACCCATATGTTGGGGTGGAGTGAATGGATCGCGCGTTGTGTTGCATTTTGTTTCAGGTGTTACTGGTTATGGTGGCGCTGTTGTTTGTTGCATACGTATTTTAAAGTTGTTATCAAACAAATACTTTGTTGACAAGCTTCCAGTTCTGGTTGGTGGAAGTTTCCAGTTCTGGTTGGTGGAAGTTTCCAGTTCTGGTTGGTGGAAGTTTCCAGTTCTGGTTGGTGGAAGTTTCCAGTTCTGGTTGGTGGAAGCTTCCAGTTCTGGTTGGTGGAAGTTTCCAGTTCTGGTTGGTGGAAGTTTCCAGTTCTGGTTGGTTGACATTTCCAGTTCTGGTTTGTGGACGTTTCCAGTTCTGGTTGGTGGAAGCTTCCAGTTCTGGTTGGTGGAAGTTTCCAGTTCTGGTTGGTGGAAGCTTCCAGTTCTGGTTGGTGGAAGTTTCCAGTTCTGGTTGGTGGAAGCTTCCAGTTCTGGTTGGTGGAAGTTTCCAGTTCTGGTTGGTGGACGTTTCCAGTTCTGGTTGGTTGACATTTCCAGTTCTGGTTTGTGGACGTTTCCAGTTCTGGTTGGTGGAAGCTTCCAGTTCTGGTTGGTGGAAGTTTCCAGTTCTGGTTGGTGGAAGTTTCCAGTTCTGGTTGGTGGAAGCTTCCAGTTCTGGTTGGTGGAAGTTTCCAGTTCTGGTTGGTGGAAGTTTCCAGTTCTGGTTGTTGGAAGCTTCCACTTCTGGTTGGTGGAAGCTTCCAGTTCTGGTTGGTGGAAGTTTACAGTTCTGGTTGGTGGAAGTTTACAGTTCTGGTTGTTGGAAGTTTACAGTTCTGGTTGTTGGAAGCTTACAGTTCTGGTTGGTGGAAGTTTCCAGTTCTGGTTGGTGGAAGCTTACAGTTCTGGTTGGTGGAAGCTTCCAGTTCTGGTTGGTGGAAGCTTCCAGTTCTGGTTGGTGGAAGTTTCCAGTTCTGGTTGGTGGAAGCTTCCAGTTCTGGTTGGTGGAAGTTTCCAGTTCTGGTTGGTGGAAGCTTCCAGTTCTGGTTGGTGGAAGTTTACAGTTCTGGTTGGTGGAAGCTTCCAGTTCTGGTTGGTGGAAGCTTCCAGTTCTGGTTGGTGGAAGTTTACAGTTCTGGTTGGTGGAAGCTTCCAGTTCTGGTTGGTGGAAGTTTACAGTTCTGGTTGGTGGAAGTTTACAGTTCTGGTTGGTGGAAGCTTCCAGTTCTGGTTGGTGGAAGCTTCCAGTTCTGGTTGTTGGAAGCTTCCAGTTCTGGTTGGTGGAAGTTTACAGTTCTGGTTGTTGGAAGCTTCCACTTCTGGTTGGTGGAAGTTTCCAGTTCTGGTTGTTGGAAGCTTCCACTTCTGGTTGGTGGAAGTTTCCAGTTCTGGTTGGTGGAAGTTTCCAGTTCTGGTTGGTGGAAGTTTCCAGTTCAGGTTGTTGGAGGCTTCCACTTCTGGTTGGTGGAAGTTTCCAGTTCTGGTTGTTGGAAGCTTCCAGTTCTGGTTGGTGGAAGTTTCCAGTTCTGGTTGGTGGAAGTTTCCAGTTTTGGTTGGTGGAAGTTTCCAGTTCTGGTTGGTGGAAGTTTACAGTTCTGGTTGGTGGAAGTTTCCAGTTCTGGTTGGTGGAAGCTTCCAGTTCTGGTTGGTGGAAGTTTACAGTTCTGGTTGGTGGAAGTTTACAGTTCTGGTTGGTGGAACCTGTGGTGACGCTACTGCTGTTTTGTCTCTGACCAAATGAACTAAGAGGCTCTGGTGCTAAGTTATTGATACATTTGAATATTAGTTTAAGAAAGCACAAGTGACTAAAACTTGCAAAGCTTAGCAATTTATACTTTTCTAGAATTTTGCAGTGTCTTCTACATTGGTTTCACGCTGTGGTTCGTCTCAACCTCTTTGCTAAGAAGACTCTTTAGTGCTGCGATTAAAGGAATAACATCTGCTACAGATGCATCAGAGGAGCTGATCTCTTCAGTTAGCTGGTCAAAGGGGGCAAGAAGAGAGAGAATGTTCTCTATTAAGACCCACTGGTGTGAAGTGCATGTTGCAGGGAGCTCGTGATCTGCTCTGTATGCAGCCAAGACTCCCAGCATGTAATACGTGCTGTTCCAACGTGTACTCACGTCTTGTTGGAACCGTTTTATCGGTGTTCCAAACTGATCTTGCATAGACTGTAAGCGGGAATAGGCCAGCTGCGAATGTTTAAAGTGGCCAACAATCCTTCTGCCTATAGCCAGTATGTCTTTTACGCTGTGCTGAGACAACACTCCCCCATTCACAGCCAGATGTGGTGTGTGGGCCATGCACCGTATTCCTCTCATATGGCTTTCTTCTATTGCTTTTGTCATGTTTCTTCCATTGTCACTGACTGTGGCATGCACTTTAGATTGGTCGATATGCCAGGTGTCGAACACACTGGCGAATGCATCGGAAATGGCTGCTGCTGTATGTGACCCTTGGAACTCTTGGGAATGCAGCAGAATGGTTTGCAGCTGGAAATCAGCGTGGATCCATTGTGCGGTTAGACTGAGCAAACTGGTGAGGCTGACGTCCGAGCTCCAGATGTCTGTTGTGAAACTGATTGCTGAAATATTAGCAGCTATAAGCACATGGACATGAGTTGCAACAACATTAACCAACTCAGGTAAACACACGTGTGAAAAATGTCGCCTGCTCGGTATAATGGGGCTCAATGTGCCCGATCAGCCTACGAAATCCCACATCTTCTACGACAGAGAACGGCTGTTCATCTAAGGCAATGAATTCCATAATCTTTTGTGTAATTCCTTTTGCCTTGGCACCGTCACCGGGAAACTTCTTCAAAAACATCCGCCACAGACGGAGTGGCCGTGCTCGGAGGAATTTTCCTTTTCTGTGCCACATTCCTCTCATACTCAGGATAGCAGTCCGGATGTTTGGATTTCAGGAGATAAATTTAACTCGACATGGAGAAATTCTTTGCAGATGAACCTCTTTAAATTTCACCATTACACGTTTTGCTATCTGTGGGTCTTTACTGAAATACGTCCACGCTGCAGACATGTTGGCACTTCCAGAAAAGACTGTGTTGGTCGTGTTTTTGCTTGCGTCATCACAACATTCTGTTTCGGTCATGTTGATAAAAGTCTTTCTTTTTCATCAGCCGAATATTCGGTGCATCCCTACTATTAAATTCATTTATTAAGTGAGACTAAGGGAAAACATTTGTTGATTAATGTAGCTTTTGTTTACACTGTTTTATTCTAACGTAAATTAGCGCATGAAATTAGCGCTAGCATTGCTAAGCATAGCAAATTCCAGTCTGTGAATCATCTTCGATCGTGTTCATGATGTTTGCTGGCGCCCTTCATCGACTGTACAAAAGAACCGTCCTCTCACAAACCGACAGCCTGCGGAAACAGAAGGGAGGAAGAACGATGTCCGTGTTTTTCTCTTTCGACTGCAGTTCTGATTAGAAATGCTAGGTGTCAGTGCTACTTATCTTGCCTTTAAAGTCCTTAGTATGAATTCAAGATCACAATTTCATCAAACAACATCATCTTGGGTATAAGTGCACACAGCTTCTTCAGTACTTGGTTGAGCCAAAGAGCTGGACAAATCTTTCTAACTCATTCTGAGTAGAAGAGTTAAGCTAAGTGTGGAAATGCTCCTTAAACAACTGAGTCTTTAGCTTGCTTTTAAAAGTGGATAAGGACTCTGCGGATTGGACGGAGTTTGGTAGATGGTTCCACCACCGGGGAACAACAGAGGAGAAGAGTCTAGCTACTGATGTGGTGCCACTTTGTGGTGGGAGCACTAGGCGTCTTTCACTGGTAGAGTGTAACTTTCAAGAGGGAGTGTAGCTCTGGATTAAGGACTGAAGGTAGACCGGAGCCGTTTGGGTTATTGTTTTGTAAGCCAGATGCAGAGCTTTGAATTTGATGTGCTGCAACTGGAAGCCAGTGGAGAGCAATTAGCAGCGGAGGGACATGAGCTCTTTTGGGCTGGTTGAAGACCAGACGTGCTGCTGCGTTTTGGATCATCTGCAGAGGTTTAACTGAGCATGCAGGTAGGCCAGCCAGTAAGGAGTTGCAGTAGTCAATGCGTGAAATGACCAGAGCCTGGACCAGGAGCTGGGCCGTGTGTTCAGTCAGGTAGGGTCTGATCCTCCTGATGTTGTAGAGAGCAAATCGGCAAGATCGAGCAACCGAGGCAACATGGTCCTTAAAGGTCAGCTGGTTGTCTACCAGCTGACCTCCATGACTTACTGTGGTGTGTGAGGAAGACTCATCATTTACATTAACAGTCTGAAATCTATCATATAAATATGACTTAAACCAGCCTGGCCTGGTTCCTCTGTAACATACGTGTGCTTGTGTCAGACTGGCAGGAGGCCATTCGTGTTGCTGTGTTGGACTGCGCTCAGGAGGAAAACTTTGGTGTCTGTAAAGACTACGGAATTAAGTTCTACCCAACGTTTAAGGTAGGAAGCAGCACTGTATGGTCTGACTGGTGTGTTGCCCCCTGCAGGATGAGAGCTGTCATAACCTGCTGCTGTTTCTGTCTGCAGTTCTTCCGGGCCCACAGTCCCTCCACAGACAGAGGAGCCACCCACAGAGGTTAAAACTCACCTCTATCTTTTCAGCCTGGATGTTGTCATACAATTTAATGACAGAATAACACAAGCACCAGAACGTCTTCATGTAAGGATAAAAACCTGTGCAGGTGCAGACCGGGAGATTCAGTCTGTCCGCCAGCTGATGGTGAACATCCTGCAGAACCACACCAAGGTGGACCGGCCCCTGCTCTGCCCCCAGTTAGAGCCATACAGGTACCAGCACCTTATCCGGAACCAGGCCTTTAGCAGGACCCTGCAACAAGGCTAACCCTGTGTGTGTGTGTGTGTGTGTGTGTGTGTGTGTGTGTGTGTGTGTGTGTGTGTGTGTGTGTGTGTGTGTGTGTGTGTGTGCGTGCAGCGCTGCCAAGCTCCTCCCCCTGTTGGGCCAACAGTCGGATCAATACACTGCCATCATCGTGGAGGAACCAGGATCCTACGTTGGACGGGAGGTGAGCTGGTCATGCAACACGCCATGAAGTCCACATGGAGTCAGACGGGTCAGAACCCATCACATTCTGGTCTGTCTAAACCATCAGATCAGATGGACCAGAACCGATCAGGCAGACCAAAGCTTGATCAGTTCTGAACCGTCTGATCAGTTTTGGTCCGTCTGAGCCATCAGATAGTTCAGAACCGGTCAGACAGACCAAAACTGGTCAGAACTGAGAGAAGCTTCATGTTTTGTTTGTTTGTTTGTTTGTTTGTCTGTCAGGTGATCCTGGACCTGCTGCAGTTCTCGGGTGTGCAGGTAAAGCGTGCTCTGAGTTCTGAGCGTCCCCTGCTGGACGCTCTGCAGATCTCAGTCTTCCCCTCCATCTACCTGCTGCAGCCCAACGGGACACACACACACCTGAACAGGTGAGTTCAGTTGAAGTCATGAACACACCTGCATGTATCACAGAGTCCGACCAGAACCAGACCCAGCTCCTCTTCCTGCTCGTCCTCCTGCAGCCAGAAGCGTCTTCGGTCCTTCTTCTCCTCCCTGCTGAGGACGTTGCCGGGTGTCCAGCGCCGCAGCAGGTCCTCGGCTGCTCAGACGGGGACGCTGGTGGAGAAACGGACCTCAGAACCATGGCGAGACTTTGACAGGTCAGGGTCATGTGGAAGTGACCGATGTTGTGTTGTTCTGAGCATGGACAGTAACACCGTTGGTCTCTGCAGGTCCAAAGTGTACAAGGCTGATCTGGAGTCAGCGCTTCACTACCTGCTGAGAGTTGAGCTCGCCGCTCACAGCACCCTAGAGGGGGCGGAGCTAAAGGTCTTCAAGGATTTTGTCACTTTGGTTTCCAAGGTAACAGCAGCTCAGATTTAGTTGTAAATATCTGTCCTGAACCCGACAAACTGGGTGGTCTGCACTTTTTCTCCATCTACCTGTTCAGCTGTATCCGGGCGGAGGCTCGGTGGTGAAGCTGATGGAGACGCTCTCTGATTGGCTGCTCAGTCTGCCGCTACAGCGAATCCCCTACCAGGCTGTCCTGGACCTGGTGGACAACAAGATGAGGGTCAGACACACACACACACACACAAACACACACACAGAACAGCAGCTAAACCTCTGCTTCCTCTGCAGATCTCAGGTGTGTTCTTGGGGGCGGAGCTTCGCTGGGTTGGTTGCCAGGGCAGCAGGGCAGGGCTCCGAGGTTACCCATGTTCCCTCTGGACTCTGTTTCATGTTCTGACTGTCCAACATGAAGCCATGCCCACCGCCCTGGACAACACAGGTACAAACATGCCTAACCTAAACCAGACCCTAAACCAAACCTTTATTACCCTTTTCCACTACTAGATCACACTCGGTTCAGTACAACTCGGTACACATTTTTTGCGTTTCAACAGGTAAAAACTTGGAAGGGGGCCAGACTATCCGATTTGACCCGACCCTAACCCTCCCCCATCTGGGTGCTTCTGATCACACTACAGTTATGCTAATGCCAGCAACAGACCAAGGGCCAAAGTCACCAGACCATTTCAGAAGCAGATGAGGGAGACCAAGAAACCCTGGCTGATGGGGGAAATCCATAGGATACTGAGAGTTAGGAACACTGCCTTCAAAGTTGGTGACAGGGCTTGCCTTAGAACAGCCAGGGCCAGCCTGGAATGTGGTATCAAAGGTGCAACAAGGCAGGACTCTGGGACGAAAGCCGACCGCTTCAGAGACAGCAGGAGCCTGTGGCGGGGGATTCAGACCTTCATGGACTAGAAACCCCGACCACAGACCTTCAGCAGTGACATCACTCTGCAGACCCCAAAACAGCACTCCACCAACACCACCAGACAACACCAGGCCGTGTGTTGAGGGACTGTGTAGCGGAGCGTGCTGATGTCCTCACAGACATCTTTAACTCCTTCCTAAGCCAAGATGCTGTCCCCACATGCTTCAAAGACACCACCATCATCCCGATCCTGCTTCAGTGACTACCGTCCTGTTGCACTGACCCTCATCATTATGAAGTGCTTTGAACGGCTAGTCATGCAGCACATCAAGTCCATGTCCCACCTACCCTGGACCCCTACCAGTTTGCTTATCGCACCAACAGGTCCACCACTAATGCTGTTTCCACCGCCCTTCACCCAGCTCTCACCCATCTGGACACCAAGGACTACATAAAGATGCTGTTCTCAGACTTCACTTCAGCGTTTAGCACAGTCTTCCCCAGCAACTAGTACGGACTGGGACTGAGCACCTCACTGTGCAACTGGCTACTGGATTTCCTGACCGGGATACCACAGGCAGTCCGGATCAGCAGCAGCACATCCAGCACCATCGTCCTGAACATGGGAGCCCACCAAGGGTGTGTGGTCAGCCCCTTACTCTTCACGCTTTTTAACCAAGACTGCACACCAAAGCACAGCACCAACCTCTTCATCAACTTTGCAGAAGACACAACCGTGGTGGGTCTCATCAGCACCAGTGAGTCCAGTTACAGGGCAGAGGTGAGCCAACTGGCCAAATGCTGCAGCAACAATCTCACACTCAACGGGGAGAAAACAAAGGAGATTGTTGTCAACTTCTGGAGAGTGCAAATCGAGCACCTCCCATGTCCATCAACGGCAGTAGAGAGGGTCAGCAGCAGCAAATTCCTGGGTGTGCACATTGCAGAGGACCTCTCCAGGAACACCAGCATCACATCAGTGGCCACGAAAGATCAACAGAGGACATACCTACAAATATACATACTTACATACAAATATACATACGTACATACAAATATACATACATACATACAAATATACATACATACATACCTACAAACATACATACATACGTACAAATATACATACATACATACCTGCAAATATACATACATACATACCTACAAATATACATACATACATACCTACAAATATACATACATACATACATACATACATACATACATACATACATACATACAAATATACATACATACATACCTGCAAATATACATACATACATACATACCTACAAATATACATACATACATACATACCTACAAATATACATACATACATACATACCTACAAATATACATACATACAAATATACATACATACATACCTGCAAATATACATACATACATACATACATACCTACAAATATACATACATACATACCTACAAATATATGTACGTACGTACATACATACATACATACATACAAATATACATACATACACACATACAAATATACATACAAACATACATACAAATATACATACATGCATACATACCTACAAATATACGTACGTACGTACATACATACATACATACATACATACATACAAATATACATACATACACACATACAAATATACATACATACCTGCAAATATACATACATACATACATACATACCTACAAATATACATACATACATACATACAAATATACATACATACATACAAATATACATACATACATACCTACAAATATACATACATAAATACCTACAAATATACGTACATACATACATACATACATACAAATATACATACATAAACCTACATATATACTGTACTGTTCTGTCTGTGTGTTGAGCCAGTGCGTGAACACAGATTAAACAGCAAGCCAAACTCGTGTCTCACAAGCCAGGAAGATGAGCGTCTTGCTCCTTTATTTTCTTGTCTTTACAGGTTGACATGTGAAAAAAGCGAGTAAAACTGTAAAACAAACAGCAGAAAAAGAATTACTGTAAGATCGGTAAATACCACTAGGCTAAGCCGCTAACAGGAAGCTACGTTGAGCCTAGCATTTGCTAACAATTAGCACACATTAAAGACAGAATAAACCTAACATATTAATCGTTCGTGTCAAACATATGAATTAGCCAAAGTAAAACTGAATAACACACTCACAGACGTTGCTGTCTTGGGGAAAGATGATGAAAAACGAACTTTTAACTCCTTACGACGTGGCGGAGATAACTTGCTAGCGGAAACCATTAGCAGATACCATAAACTCGCGGGTTAGTCTCGCGAGAATACCCCGAAGTCTCGCGAGAATATCACAAAGTCTCGCGAGAGCTAAAGCAACACCAAACATAGCTGCGGCAGAGAAAAGTCTTTTCCTTACTATCAAACATTATAACTTAAAGATACCATATTGTAAATATCTTACACAATATACATGGCATTTAAAACAGTTCAATCAGCCCATGGGCAGAACACTCCCCGCCTGGCATGACTTATGCCACTAATCTTCACATGTCCTTATAGCCCTCCTCAGTCTTCCCTAACAACAAGACAATGTCGGAAATGGGCCTCAGGTACGTCTTTAGAGCTCCTTGAGATGCTGTACGCACCTCCACTTTGCGGACTAGACCATCGCGGCTGGGGGAGACAGATGTGACCACAGCCATAGGCCACCCATTCCTTGGTACTTGACTTTGTCTCAGCAGCACTATGTCCCCGGGTTGTAGGTTGGACCGTGTTCTTTGCCATTTGTTTCTCGACTGGAGAGTGCTCAAGTACTCATCCCTCCAACGTCCCCAAAATTCTGTCGCCAGGGCTTGTACCCGCCTCCACTGACCCTTCAGAAGGTCCTTTCCTGTGAAGTTTCCTGGTGGTGCGTGTAAACCGGGTTTTTGGGTCAGAAGCATGGCCGGTGACAGCAGAACCGGTGAGGAGGGGTCTGATGAGATAGGGATCAGTGGCCTTGTGTTGATGATCGCTGATACCTCCGCCATCAAAGTACACAGGATCTCATGTGTCAGGTGAGTATATTTGTTTTCCAACAAAATGGAGTCCAATATTTTGCGCGTGACCCCGATCATACGCTCCCACACTCCTCCCATGTGAGAGGCATGCGGAGGATTAAACTCCCAGATGCAACCTTTACTGTGGAGGTATTTCAGAACACTGGTTTGCTTTTCATCTGAATGCTCCATTCCCAGTTCTACACTGGCAGCCATGAAGTTAGTTCCCCTGTCCGACCTGAGCATCTTTGCTGGGCCCCTGACTGCAAAGAATCTCCGCAACGCATTGACACAGCTTGTGGTATCCATCGACTCTACAACCTCGATGTGTACCCCCCTGGTGTTCATGCATGTGAATAGAACGGCCCACCTTTTGCTTTGTGCTGCACCTCCTCGAGTGCGCCGGGTCACCACTGTCCATGGCCCGAAAACATCCAGCCCCACGTAGGTAAAGGGCGGGGAAGTGTCAAGCCGGTCGGAGGAAGGTCAGCCATTTTCTGCTCTTCTGGCTTGCCCCTAAGTTTACGACATATCACACAGCGACTGAGGACACTACTCACCAGTCTCTTACCACCAACAATCCACAATCCACCTGCTCTGATGGCCCCTTCTGTGAACTGCCGTCCCTGGTGTTTCACTTCCACATGATGATGTTTAACGAGCAGTTTGGTGACATGACTTTGCTTTGAGAGGATGACCGGGTGTTTTACCTCTGAATCAAGGGGGGCATGTCTGAGGCGCCCACCAACTCTGAGCAGACCGTAGCTCATAAAGGGGTCAAGGGTCAGGATAGGACTCGAGTTGCAAACTTCTTTCTTTGCTTGAAGAGCAGCATATTCATCTGGATACGTATCCCTTTGAGCTATTTCCAGTATGAGCCTCTTAGCAGCTGAAAGCTCGTCAGGAGTGCGAGGTCTGCTGCACTGATGCCAGCCTTTACACGTGGGTTGAGGTGTGTCTCTTCTGTGGGAACGTACCTGATGTATCAAGAAGGAAACAGCTCCCAGCAGTGACCTCCACGTAGAGAAGCGCTGAAACCTCGCGGCGGTGAGTCTCTTAGCTTCCAGGTGAGTAGCTAGGGCAGTTACTTGTGGCCTGACTTCCAAGTCTGTTTCAGGATCTATCAGTTTAAAGTTCTTGTATTTCTCCAGCTTTGGAGGTTTGTAGAGGAAAGCAGGTCCCTTGAACCAGATCGTGTCCATGAGTTGCGATGCAGCTACAGATCTGGTGGCTAAGTCGGCTGGGTTCTGTTCAGTGGGGATGTAATACCACTGGTCGGGGGATGTTGTCTGACGGATGCGATGAACGCGATTGTGCACATATACATAAAAACGCCTCGAGTTGTTGCAGATATATCCAAGGACGACCTTGCTGTCGCAGTAGAATTTGACTGCATTTGGTTTGTAGTCCAGTTCATCCAGGATCAACTCAGCCATCTCGGCTGCCAGAACGGCTCCACAGAGTTCGAGACGTGGGATTGTAGGGGCCGGCTGAGGCGACAGTTTAGCCTTTCCCAGCACAAATCCAACCTTACAATGGCCCTCTTCAGTGACAGCTCTTAAATAGGCCACTGCCCCTATGGCCCAGTTTGAAGCGTCAGAAAAAATGCACAGTTCTGTGTATGTGGTTGCTACAAGTGACATTTTAACATAGCAGCGAGGGACGTGGAGACTGCTTAGTTTCTTAAGTGACGCTTTCCATTCCTCCCACATGCTTGCCTTTTCGTCAGGTAGGGGTGTGTCCCAGTCCTGAACACCAGTGGACAGCTCTCGCAGTAACAGCCTGCCTTGAATGGTAACTGGTGCTGCCAAACCCAATGGGTCGAAGATGCTGTTGACGACCGATAACACCCCGCGACGAGTATAAGGCTTGTGAGCGACTGCTACTTTGAAGGTTAACATGTCTGTGCTGATGTCCCAACACAGGCCCAAGCTTCTTTGTGCAGGCAGAGTTTCGTCGTCTAGGCCCAGATCTCGGACCCCTGAGGCCAAATCTTTAGGCTCGAAAGCTTTCATCACAGTGATGCTGTTTGATGCAATTTTGTGAAGCTTCAAGTTGGACTCTGCTAGTGATGCACGGGTTCGTTTTAGCAGGTCTATCGCTGCAGCCTCTGTAGGAAGAGATATGAGTCCATCGTCTACATAAAAGTGTCTCTCAATGAACCTCCTTGTGTCAGCTCCATGCTGTGGTTCACCTTTCTGAGCAGCTTGTCGAAGTCCGTAGATGGCGACCACTGGAGATGGGCTATTGCCAAAGACATGTACTCGCATGCGGTATTCCTCTATCTCTTTTGAGAGGTCATTGTCTTTGTGCCACAGGAACCTCAAGTAGTCCCTGTGGTCATGTTGCACCAGGAACCCATAAAACATTTGTTGAATGTCAGTGGTGACTGCAATGAGGTCCTTCCTAAACCGAACTAACACCCCCAACAGTGTGTTATTTAGGTCCGGCCCTGTGAGTAACACCGAGTTGAGGGAGACACCGTAGTGTTGGGCGCTTGAGTCGAACACGACTCGGATCTGCCCCGGCTTCTGAGGATGATACACCCCGAAAATAGGTAGGTACCAATGTTCCTGTTTCTCGTGGATAGGTGGCGCTTTCTCGGCATGTTTGTTCTCAAACAGCTTTTCCATAAAGGAGGAGAACTGCTGTTTCATTTCAGCATTCTTGCTCAGAGTGCGTCTCAGAGAGCTCAGACGGGACAGAGCTTGCTCTCTGTTGTCCGGGAGCAGGGGGCGAGGAAACTTGAATGGTAAAGGAGCGATCCAGTTATTCTCCTCATCCTGATGGACCTCCCTTTCCATTATTTTCAAAAACAGTTCATCCTCGAAGGACATCGCACTTTTATTGTCATTGGCTGTGTGTTGAAAGACTGCAAGCCCAAGACGTTCCTCGGCTGTTGTAAGCTGGGAGGCGAGCGCTGAGTGGCCGCGCTTGTGCTCCCCGCCGTCACTCAATTTCTCCTTCACATTTATGTTGTTATGGCATGGAGTGAGGAGAGATGGACGCCCATTCTGGAGGATATGGGTTCTGAAGATGTTTACAGTGGGTTTGTGAGCATTGTCAAGACACACTTCACCTATTATCACCCATCCTAAGTCTAGGCGCTAGGCGAAGGGTGCATCGTGAGGCCCGTTGATTTGCTCCCTCACTTTGTGTACACGTATCATGTCCCTTCCGAGCAAGATCATCATTTTAGCATCGGGATCCAGTTTGGGGATGTAAGGGGCAATGTGTTTAAGGTGAGCATGTGCAAGAGCGGCTGCTGGAGTTGGAATCTCAGACTTGTTGTTCATTATCTCATTGCACTCAATGAGGGGTGGAAGATCTAAGCACACACTCCTATCTAGTGCTTCGATTTGAAAGCCTGCAGCCTTTCTGCCTGTCATTTCTGTGACGCCAGCACATGTTCTCATCATATATGGTGACAGGCTGCCCTCAATGTCAAACAGGTGGAAAAACTCTGAGCATGCTAGGGAGCGATTGCTCTGATCGTCAAGTATGAGATACAGCTTGACAGCACGTTCTGGTTGACCTTTGGGAAAGACACGTGTTAGACACACCTTTGAGCAGGACCGTGGGAGATTTCCTGGACCGCAGACCTTGGTGCATTGTGTATTCACTTCAAGAGGAGGGCACACTGCTCCCATATCCGGCTGAGCAGGTAACGGAGGAGGCGGCCGAGAGTTCTCAGGATGCATTGCAGAGCAGTGTCTTTCGCTCTCACATTCACTGCATTTCAGTGACACTTGGCAGTCTTTAGCAAGATGACTTGGGGAACAGCACTTAAAGCAGCGTCTGTGTTCTTTCAGAATAGTTTTTCGTTCTTGTAGTGTTTTTAGTTTGAATGACCTACATTTTTCTAAGGGATGAGTCTTTTTATGTACAGGGCAATATCGAGCCGGGTCGTTGTCCTTTTTCATAGTGTCTGCGTAGGTCACGGTGTCTCCATTAGCGTTGGCAGACAAGTCTGTTTTGTGCAGCAGTCTTAAACCCGCTTGGTTTGAATGGAGTTTTCTCATTTTTGTTGAATGACTGACTGTTGCTCAGCATGGTGAAACTCGGGTCATTACGGGCCTTGGCCTGGCTGTACACGAAGTCCGCAAAGAATGAAAAGGGGGGAAACGTTGTTCTGTGTTGCTCTTTGAAACGTGAACCAGTGCTGAGCCATTTCTCTTGTAAGTTAGGGGGCAATTTCTCTACGATGGGTTTTATCCCACGTGGAGTGTCGAGGTAAGCCAGGCCAGGGAGGTAACCATCACTTTTGGCTGCCAGCAGCTCCATGAGCAGATCGCTAAGTTCTCTCAGTTTCACATTGTCTCTGGTAGATAAGCGGGGGAAGCTGTCCAGTCTTTTAAACAGAGCATTTTCCACAATCTCAGGGGCGCCGTAGCATTCCTGAAGTCTGTCCCAGGAATAATGGAGGGCAGTTTGTGGGTTAGTTACATGAACTGCACGGATCCTTTTCACATGCTCGGATGACTCTTTGCCCAGCCACTTTGTGAGGAGGTCTAATTCTTCACTACAGGTGAGCCCCAAACCCTGCGTTGCATTGAAAAAGGTTGACTGCCATGCTCTGAAGTTCTCTGGTGAATCATCGAATTTTGTAAGTCCAGTAGTTACTAACTCTCTGCGTGCTAAGAACTTAGCAAAGTCTGACATGGGTAGAGAGTCATTACAAAGAGCAGGCTGATTATTTTGTCTGCGAGGATTATCTGGTAGTTTTGGTGTTCCTGTCTGTCCAGCTGCATGTGTGGGCTCAATTGGTGAGGGTCTGAAGGCACTGAATGAAGGCCTTTTCTCTACAGCTTTGTGTGCTGGCTGTGGTGTGAGACCACTCACGGCGTGTTGGAGTTCATCGCAGGGTGACAGAGGAAAGGACTGCGTGGTGATTTGTGACTAACACAGCACGTATTCTTCTGTGCGTTTTTGAGTCGCATGCGGTGGGACCATGCTTCTTAAACTTTGCATGTCGTCATTTCCCATAGCTGCAGCTGCTTCCAGGACTTCAGCCTCCACCCTAGCAGCTTCTGCTTCTTTTTCATATTCCAATGCTTCCAAATCCGCTTCTAATGCAGCCTTTTGTAGATCCAGTTTGGCTTTCTCCTTTTTCATCTCCAGCTGACGCTTAGCGTATGCTGCCTTGGTGAGTGCCGCTTCGGCCAAGGCTCTGGCTTTGGCGGCAGCCTCCATAACAGATGATTTGGAAGATGAAAGTTTTGAACTAGTTCTTGATGCCGCACGAACTGACGGCTTTGGGGATGATGGAGGTGGCAGGTTTGCTTCAGACTTTGCCTCCTTTTCATCAGCAGTCGTTTTTAAGTGTTTCTCCATGTTTGAGTTCTTAAGTTTTTCTTTTGTCCACCGCTGTAACGTCTTTTTACTGTACTGTTCTGTCTGTGTGTTGAGCCGGTGCGTGAACACAGATTAAACAGCAAGCCAAACTCGTGTCTCACAAGCCAGGAAGATGAGCGTCTTGCTCCTTTATTTTCTTGTCTTTACAGGTTGACATGTGAAAAAAGCGAGTAAAACTGTAAAACAAACAGCAGAAAAAGAATTACTGTAAGATCGGTAAATACCACTAGGCTAAGCCGCTAACAGGAAGCTACGTTGAGCCTAGCATTTGCTAACAATTAGCACACATTAAAGACAGAATAAACCAAACATATTAATCGTTCGTGTCAAACATATGAATTAGCCAAAGTAAAACTGAATAACACACTCACAGACGTTGCTGTCTTGGGGAAAGATGATGAAAAACGAACTTTTAACTCCTTACGACGTGGCGGAGATAACTTGCTAGCGGAAACCATTAGCAGATACCATAAACTCGCGGGTTAGTCTCGCGAGAATACCCCGAAGTCTCGCGAGAATATCACAAAGTCTCGCGAGAGCTAAAGCAACACCAAACATAACTGCGGCAGAGAAAAGTCTTTTCCTTACTATCAAACATTATAACTTAAAGATACCATATTGTAAATATCTTACACAATATACATGGCATTTAAAACAGTTCAATCAGCCCATGGGCAGAACATATACCTACATACATACCTACAAATGTACATACATACATACAAATATACATACAAACATACATACATACATACATACAAATATACATACGTACATACATACCTACAAATGTACATACATACATACATACATACGTACAATTATATATACATACATACATGCATAAAAATATACATACATACAAATATACATACGTACATACATACAAATGTACATACATACACACGTACACACATACCTACAAATATACATACATACATGCAAATATACATATTGTAGCGACTATGTGGTCCTGTCCTTTCTTAGTCGCTCTGGGTGCGGGGGATCCTGGTTATAACGTGCTTTGATGAAACAATGTCCAGACGATAAGGTATATTCGGGTTAGCTCCCATTTATTGCATAAAAGAAAATGATGACTTGAAGTCCGGGATGGCGGTATACGACAACAGGTGGAAAAGATGAAGATGGAGGTCTAACGAAAGGTGATGATAAGATGGTAAAATATGTCCAGACATTAAGTTGTTTTAGCATACGTTTAGCAGTAAAAACCGTGCGACCTCCCGTTACCCAAGCACCCTGTGCTCTGTCATCTCCACGCCTATATGCCCTTCCCCTCCACATACCTACAAATATACATAAATACATACCTACAATTATACATACATACAAATGTACATGCATACATATGTACATACATACATACAAATGTACATGCATACATATGTACATACATACCCCATAGGCCTCCGTCGGTCTCGAGGGACTATGGAGCTGCGCTCTGGCTGGCGTCTCGTCTGGTGGTACAACTTCGGGTGTGGCTGATCAGCCCGTTCCGGGAGTGGCAGTCCCTTCTACGTATGGTGCAGAGAAAGACTGTAGATGGTCTGCAGGTCTGGTTTGCAGCCCGCCGTCTCTGCCTCTTGGTCTCGGACCGTTCTGCAAGCACGCGTCGAACTTGGCGAGACCTGCTCTAACTGTCGCCCTCCAAGCCGACCGATCCGAGGAGATGGCTTCCCAGGTGTTGAGATTTGCTCCCAGGACTTTCAGGTCCCGCCTGCAAATGTCTTTGTAGCACAGATAGGGTCTGCTGTCGGGCGGTGCCCTTGGGCCAGTTCTCCATACAGGAGGTCTTTTGGGATCCGCCCGTCTTCCATCCGCACCACATGACCAAACCAGCGCAAACATCGCTGCTTCAGCAGGGTGAACATGCTGGGGATTCCCACTCTCTCGAGGACAGCTGTGTTTGTCACCTTGTCCTGCCAGGTGATGCCCAGGATGTGTCGGAGGCAGCACATGTGGAAGGCATTGAGTTTGTGCTCGCTGCCGTACAGTGTGCTCATGATGCAGGCGCTGTAGACCTGGATCTTAGTGTGCTCCGTCAGTTTGTTGTTGGACCACACCCTCATGGTCAGTCTGGACATTGCCGATGCGCTTGTTCAGCTCGGAGTCGAGAGAGAGGGAGTCAGAAATGGTCGAGCCGAGGTAGACAAAGTTGTGGACGACTTCCAGGTCGTGGTCTGAGATCGTGATCTGTGGCTGGTGGTCCACTTTTTGTGCCAGGACTTGTGTCTTCTCCAGACTTGGAGGTCCGAAGTCCTGGCATGCCTTGCTGAATCGGTCCATGAGCCGCTGGAGTTCTTCAGCAGAGTGGGTTGTAACGGCAGCGTCATCTGCGAAGAGGAAGTTGCGCAGGCACTTCATCTGGACTTTGGTCCTGGCTCTTAGTCTGGACAGCTTTCCATCCGACCTGGTTCTGAGGTAGAGGCCTTCTGTGGCATTTCCAAAAGCGTGCTTCAGCAGGACGGCGAAGAAGATACCGAACAGGGTCGGCGCCAGCGCGCAGCCCTGCTTCAGTCCGCTATTGATGTTGAAATACATACAAATACCTACAAATAACCACATACATACATAAAAATGTACATACATACATACAATTACAGATACATACATCCAAACACACACATACATATACATATATATATATATACTATATTGTCAAAAGTATCGTTTGACCTGCCTTGTCTATCATATGAACTTAACAGACATCCGTTCACATGAGTTCAGTATGCTGCTGGCCCTCCCTCTGCATCTCTTGCAGCTTTAGCTTTTCTGGAAGCGGCTCACAGGTTCAGGAGTGTTTGTAGGAATTTCTGATCGATCCTCCAGAAGCATGTGTGTGAGGTGAGACACTGATGCTGGAACCAGAGGGCCTGGCTCTCAGCCTCTGCTCTAATTCATCCCAAAGGTGTTCCATCGGGTTGAGGTCAGGACTGTGCAGGCCGATCAGGTTCATCCACACCAGACTCCTCATCCAGGCCTTCATGGACCTGCTTCGTGCACTGGTGCTCCGTCATGTTGGAACAGGGAAAGGGCCATTCCCAAACATCACTTCAGCATCAGTTCCCACGACGTTGGGAACATTGAATTTTCCAGAATCTCTGGAATTAAGGGGCCCATCCCAGCTCCTGGAAACAATCCCAAACCATAATCCCCCCCTCCACCACCTTGGCACACTGCAGTCAGACTAGAACTGTTCTGCCGGCAACTGCCAGACCCAGACTCTTCCATCAGATGGTGTCAGATGGTGACTCCAGAGAACGGGTCTCCACTATCCAGAGTCCAGTGGCAGCATTCTCTATGCCACTGCATCCCACGCTTTGCATTGTTTCTGGTGATGTACTTCCTGGATGCAGCTGCTGCCATGGAAACCCAATCCATGAAGCTCTCTTCTGTTCTAGAGCTGATCTGAAGTCCACATGAAGTCTGAAGGTCTGTAGCAACCGACTCTACAGAAAGTTGCTGACGTTTGTGCCCTATGCTCCTCAGCATCCGCCAACCCCACTGTCATTTTCAGGCCTATTACTTGGTGGCTGACTTGCTGTCATTCCCAATCGCTTCCACTGCGTTATGCTACCACTGACAGCTGACTGTGGAATATTTAGGAGTGATGAAACTTCACGACTGGACTTGTTGCACAGGTGCCATTTTATCACAGTACTACTCTGGAATCCACCGAGCTCCTGAGAGCGACCTGTTCCTTCACAAAGTTAGTTGAAACAGTCTGCATGCCTCAGGGCGGGGTTTATATATGCCTGTAGCCATGGAAGTGGTTGGAACACTTTATTTCAGTTATCTGGATGGCTGAGAAATACGCATTTATTAAAACTTGTGTGAGATGTTATTTGTGTAATGTCTGTAATAGAGCCTGACCGATGTGGATTTTTTTAGGCAGATTCCGATATGGCAGAAACAAAATTCTGTCGGACAAAAATCAGTCGGACAGTATAATTAAAAAATATGTATGAATAAAATAACTTATTTAACTTATTTTATTTTAAATTCACACTGTTAATTTGTCTTTTTATGGAGCATTAATGTAGCTACCAGCTGTAATGATGAATTTATCTTTAGATGTAGACCACAGGTGTATTCTATAAGCCACATGAATTAAGTTACTGGTTAAGTTAACATTATTCATGCAGCTCACTGATGCCCTTTCATGTTAGATCACATCTTAACTACTCCATTTCAAGCTCCCAGCATCAGCCCCAGTTCCCAGCATCAGTTCTAACCTCAGCTCCAGCTCCTAGCAGCAGTCCCAGCATCAGCCCCAGCTCCCAGCATCAGTTCTAACCTCAGCTCCAGCTCCTAGCAGCAGTCCCAGCATCAGCCCCAGCAGTCCCAGCATAGGCCCCAGCTCCCATCATCAGTCCCAGCATGTGCCCCAGCATCAGCCCCAGCTCACCTTTGCTCCATGACCAGACTAAAGCTGCTACTGGCTGATCCTGCTCTGTCTTACCGTCAGATTTTAATTAATGTTAAGTAGACAGAAAATCTTTTGATGTTTTTATCAAGCACCGTCCAAGGTATCGGTACCCAGTTAGAAACTTCAATATTGGTGTTGTTGACTCAGGTTTGGAGGGCGAGGCAGCGCCGGTGCTGCAGGTGATGCGCCGCTACATCCGGACGTTCTTTGGCTGTGAGGAGTGTGGTCGACACTTCGACCAGGCGGCAGCCAGCAGCATGGAAGGCGTCAGGACCAGAGAGCAGCAGCTTCTGTGGCTTTGGAACCAGCACAACCGTGTCAACACCAGGCTGGCCGGTACCAGCACACACACGCACACAGAACAACCAGCTGCTGTGAGGTATGAAGTTCTGATGAAGATTTCTCCTCCTCATCCTCCAGGCTCGCTTAGCGAGGACCCAGTCTTCCCCAAAGCTCCATGGCCAAGCCCCTCCCTCTGCCCCTCCTGCCATGAGGAGAAGAATGGCGTCCACGAGTGGAACCATGACAGCGTCCTGCGTTTCCTCCGACATCACTACGGCGCCTCCAACCTGTCCCCCAAATACTCCCTGACCCCCCCCCCACTTTCTGCTCCTTCTCCTGATCCAGTCCAGACTGAGCAGCCTCGGTTGGGGCTCCGAGGAACAGATGAAGGAGCGAAGGAGGGTCCAGAGAGGAGGCCCCAGGAGCAGTCAGAACCTCGACCCCGACACCTGGCTCTGAGGGAGAAGGAGGAGGTTCTGGTGTTGGAAGGAGGAGGAGGAAGAGGAGTATGGATTCTGGGTCTGGGCTTCAACAGTGTGGACATGAGTCTGTGTGTGGTTCTGTACGTCTGCTCCTGCCTTTTCCTCATGCTTCTCTTCTTCTTTTTCAAAGTCCGATCCAAGAGGTGGAAGCTCCGGCACTCCCGCCTCCACGTCTGACCGGGTTCAGACCGGTTTGAACAGGAGCAGAGCCAGTTTCTGCAGGGCTGACTTGGAGGTTATACTGTCAGCTGCATCGGTTAGCCTAGCTTAGCTTAGAGTAGCAAATATGCAGAGCTCAGGTTGTTCTGATAAAAGACAGAAAGTAAACCAGTTTGTGTAAAAATCCTCAGAAATAACTGTTTTCAGCCCTGAACCAGACGACTCTGGTTCGACGTTTTCATGACTCTGGATTTGTTTATTTTCTACATTTCTGACTCGAACTGGATGGTGTGATCACGTGCATTTTGTCAGACTTGGTCTGGACTTTATTACAGAATCCCCCCACAGGGACATGGACATGATGGGAGACCAGTAGACTATTAACAGTAATAGATGAGAGATGAGTTCACTTTGTGCCAAATGTTATCCTGCTGATTGGAAACACACCTGTCCTCTCAGGCCCTTTTCTGAACATTGAATGTGTGCGTGTTTATCTTTGTGAGGACTTCTGAGTCCTAGAATTTATGAAGGCCTTTTGGAAGACCTTAAAAAGAGTCACAGTTTGGTTTTAGGGTCAGGGTTAGAACTGAGTCAGGTGCAGAAAAGGTCAGATTCAGAAACCTGTAGACACACACCTATTCTTGTTTTTTTGTAGTTGTTAGCGACAAATCTGACAGCACGCTTAAGACTGAACATAAGACGGAAATTTAATCCCGGTGAGTTGTCTTTTTTTTTTCTTTGTGTTTAGACTTGGGATGTCAAGATTAGTAGATTTTCTTGGTGTGATTATTGCTAAAGTAATTATCTTAATTATTCTGCATTAATTCATTTCCAACCCCATAAAAAACTACATCAAAACTCCTTATATGTCTTTAAGTTTTATTTATTTATATCTTTTGATGCCAACATAACAAAATATTTGGACTGTAAAGTCATACACTATTAAAAAATAGCCTCTGGGTGCAAAGTGATGTTTATTTTGTGTGTGTTTAGACCCACGTTTAGGATCTGAGTTAAAACCGGGTCAGTTGCAGAAGTCTGCAGGCAAACATTTGTGCATGTTTTTTCAACATATAAAGGACATTTTTTATTTACTTCAATTATTCTGACCCCACACTAAGAAGGACTTCTGTGAACATCGGATGGTAAATTCATCGCTGGA
Organism: Melanotaenia boesemani; assembly: GCF_017639745.1. Lineage (NCBI taxonomy): Eukaryota > Metazoa > Chordata > Actinopteri > Atheriniformes > Melanotaeniidae > Melanotaenia > Melanotaenia boesemani. The sequence continues at coordinate 37,436,147 of NC_055692.1, read as the reverse complement.
GATGCAAAGTTTTTTAGTGTTTTAGGGTCAGGGTTAGAATCCAGTAGAATCAGGGCCAGTTCTTTTAGTCAAACGGTTTCATACCCAGGTTAAGGTGTGTGTGTGTGTGTGTGTGTGTCTGTGAGTGAGCAAGGAACTGAGTTATTGTGCAGTCAAAGGAAAAATTGACTGATTAAAGAGAAGCTTCCTGGCAGCTTTGTGTATTTAACTGAGTCTCCTCCAAATGAATGTTGCTGGGATAAAAACTAAATTTAAAGAAATTTGACGGAGACAGAAGTATGTCATCAAGGTTAAAACATAAACCTATAAATATATTTAGTACATAAATGTGACTAGGACTGTTTTTTCTGTTTATTTTTCATTTTATTTATTTTAATACTTTTTATATTCGTAAACAAATTGGTTTCCGTGTTAATCCTCTGCTGCTTTTCAGCTCTGATTCTTTTTAATCGGTCTGTTTGTGTTCAATGTTTCATACATATTTTACTTTTGTGATTGATTATTTAAACTCTTGTAAGAAAATAAATCCTGTTGCAGCTCTCTGACTCATGTTTACTTCAAGTTGCTGGTTCAAAGTTCGTAAAAAATTTTCTCAACATCGAACCAGATTGGATCATTTTTGCGAACCAAAGGTTCTCTGAACACAATTATAAATGTCAAAGAAAAAAAAGGTGAGCCTAAAAGGTTTTAGAAATATCTAAACTTTCTACAAAATAAAGTTTCAAACTTTATTTTTACAAATCTGAGCAAAGCAAAATGAAAAAAGTTGAATGCAGGGCTGATAAAACTGGCTTAGGCCTGATGAAATTGATTAGGAAGCCAAAAAAAAGTGTTTCATGACACTGAAATGTGATTTTTGTTGTTGAGATTGGCTGTTTTTATGTTTGTGTAGGGTAGGAAATATGATTTAATAAAGCTTTTAAAACATCAGTTGTCCCATTTTTTCATTTAGATTAACAGCTAAATGGTCTGTTCAAATTGTAAAGCATGGTCATTTCTGATAAAAACAACAGAATCACAATTAAAGCTGCAAGCAGCGATGGAGGCCCTCTCCTCTGGCGCCGCTCCGGCCTATTGCACCGCCCCATCAGCCTCCCTCCTACAACACGAAAGCTCTCGCTCACAGCCGTGTGCTCATTCTTCCAGAGGTTGTCTGCATTAAGGGGTGATTTTCAACTTGCACCTCTGTCTGACCACTGATGACAAACGAAGCCTTCATGACCTTGTTTTTTACCAACTGCTGAATTCTTACAAACCGAAGCATTTTGTTATAAAGAGGAAAATTCCACGTGGCCACTGGGTGGCGCTATACTCATTTTTCATGTAGAACCATGTTCAGGTTGGAACTAATGAGAACAGGAAAATATCACCTCCATTGGTCAACTGACAGCAGGGTTAGAGCCACTTCCTGTTTCATGGCGAATGATTTAACCATCACAGGAAGCCATTTTAATCATGATGCTGCAAGAAGTTAGACATATTTTCAACCATCAGTTCATGAAGGATGATATTAATGAGTTTGAATTGGTTTTACAGATTTTAAAGGGTTAAAATGGTGGACTTCCTGTTCCCAGGGGGCAGGGCTATGGCATTGACAACATCAGGACATGAAGAGGCCTTTTGGTTTTTCCTGGCATGTTGTATAAATATGCGACATTTCATCAATGTCAGTCTAAGCAGTGGTTGGATCTGATAGATTAAATATTAATAGGGGGCGCTATAGAGCCACATAACCAACATATGTCTATTTGAATCAGTTCCAGGCCTGATCACTGTCCTCCCTGCTGAGTTTGGTGGAGATCAGGGTACATTGGGTCAGTTACAGTGGCGAATGGCATCCATCACCACATGAAAGCCATTCGCCATGGTTTTGCTTGACGAAGGGACTTGTTTTTTTTTTTCTGTAGTATCATAAAAGGGTTTGACCTGATCTGAAGCACTTTTGAGTGTGTGAAGTTCATTCCTAAGGGAGAGGGACCCCGTTGTCTGAAAAAGGCACTTCCTGTTTCAAGCGGGGCTTAGGCCAAGACCAGAAGTAGTTCTATGTATCTGTTCAGGAGCAGACCCTGATTAATCACTGTAAGTGTGATGGTGATTGGATGAAAAATTGAGGGATTTATACTGATTATACTGATGTCATGGCTTCTTATCCAAGCTTGTCATGGCGCCACGGTCTCGCCATGCAGCGTTGAGCAGCGTTGAGCAATGTCCAGGTAACAACATCTGGACTTTTAGATGTGGTCCCCATTAGTGCTGGGCGATATGGAAAAAATCATATATCACGATATGGATTATTTTATATCACAATAACGATATATATCACGATATACCACAATAAAGTATGTTTTCAGTTATTCTCTGAAAAGTTTGACAAAAATTTCATTGCTTACTTTTCTCCAGCTTTATTTTGAAGTGACATTTAACTGTACTGTCACAAATGAGAAACATACATTTTAGTGCAGCAATATAAATGTATCAAATGAAAACAGCTGTGGCCTTCACATTTTTTTCAAAATCATACAGTTATATAAACTCAACTGTCAAAATAAACACTATTTAATTAATTAATTTAAGGTCTCGAAAGCTGTCCTTCTCAACTATATCAGAATCAGAATCAGAATCAGAATCAGATTTATTGCCAAGTAACTTTCATTACAAGGAATTTGTTGTGATTTGACGGTGCCTACATATAAATAGATAAATATGAACCATAAAGATATGAACAAGCCAACTGAACATATAACATTAAGACTGAAAAACTATATAAGAGTGGAAATAAAAATTATGTACATAAAAATAAATAAGAGCTAAATACACGGGAGCCATGCCTTTACAGGTGTAACGCGAGATGGCACATGTGATTTGTTTATGGCGCTGGGACGCCTTCTCATATGGCGTACCTTGTGCGAAAGACTGCTTTATCTTCGGCTGGCTATAGTTTTTCTTTTCGCAACTTGCCCCCGCTGTTCCACTTGGTTTAGCTCGGATTTTTTGGATTGTCATGTATTCTTTTTCGTGGACCTTCTTAAGGTGATAGATGAGGTTTGTTGTGTTGGCATCGGGCGCAGGAATAGTCTTTTGGCATAGTTTGCATATGGCCGTCTTCTGATCCGTGTCGGACTTCTTGAACCCAAAATGTAACCAAATCACAGACGTACCCCCTCTTTTGGGTAAAAGTGCTTCTTCTTGGGCTGCCTGCGTAGCTGTCTCTATCTGCGACTCCGGGCATGAAACATCAACCTGTTCCGCGTCCATCGTTCAGCACTCATGATTAACGTAAAGCATTTTTCAAACCCGCGCGAGAATCAAAGACGTAAAGCAGCGTCATGTCGCAAAACCACCAGACGGAGTTTCTTTGCAAAAAATCTTTTTTTATTCTTCTTTATTTTCACTTATATAAACTTAGAGTATGCGTAGTGACAAGACAACGTTAATAAAATCGTCGCAGCCTGTTTAATGATATATTTGTTGTAATAATTGATAAAATTAGGTTTGAAACGATAGAAATGATAGAAGAGAAATGGCACGATAGACACTTTTCTATCGTCCCCGCGATATGTATCGTCATATCGCCCAGCACTAGTCCCCATAGAACTGAAGTGAAACATGTGCAGTTTGGTACAGAATGAGTGTTGTATGTCAGAAATAATGGATTCTGTGCTTGATGGCGAAACATCAAAACTTGATGAGGTGCCGCCGCTGAACGCCACCTCCTATTAGAAAATTTTTGATAACTTTTGACCACACATGCCTCTGGAGTGTTCAGACTGAGTTTGAGGTAAATACCATAAAATCTGTAGGAGTAGTTTGTTTAAATGCAGGGCAAAGAAACATGCAAAAATGACCCCAAAAATGACACTTTTTTCAAAACTTCTGTTGAAGTTATCATATAGGTCCAAGAGGCTTTTTTGTACATCCTTCCAAGTTCTATCAATATACTGGATTTCAGCCATATCGGTCAATGGAGTGGGTGGTTATGATCAATTAAATATTTGTAGGGGGCGCTATAGAGCCATATTGCAATTTTTCCAGCATATGTCAATGTGGCTGAGTTCCCGGCCTGACCGCGGTCCTCCCTGGTGAGTTTGGTGGAGATCAACGTTACAATGGGTCAGTTACAAGTACTTCTTGTTTGATGGTGTCAGACCACTATTCGCCATGGTTACATTTGTCGAAGGAACTTGAGATTTTTATTGGAGTATAATGAAAGGGTTTGACCTGTTGTGAAGCAATTTCAAGTGTGTAAGTTTCATTCCTGAGGAGATGAACCCTGGCGTCTGAAAAAAGCACTTCCTGTTGAAAGTGGGCGGGGCTTAGGCCAAGACCAAAAGTGGTCATATGGATCTGTTCAGGGCCAAACCCTGATTAATCCCTGCGAGTCTGATGGGGATTGGGAGAGAATTGAGGGATTTATACTGATTTATGATGTCATGGCGTCTTATCGAAGATCGCCATGGCGCCACGGTCTCGCCCTGCAGCGTAGAGCAACTGTTTTCACTGGATATCATCACCAACTTGTTTTTTGCTGTCTGACCCAGTTTGGACCTGGTTGTGTCCAAAACATCAGAGAAATGTGTTTTCGAGTAAAAACCGTAACTTCCTGTCGCCCGGGGGCGTGGCCAATTCATAACCCAAATATTGACATGTAGTTGTATTCAGGATGGGACTGGCATCATACATGGCCATTTTGGTTCAGATATATTGTTTTATGTGGAAGTTATATCACTTTAGTTTTTCATGGCGAGACGTCAAACTTTGAGGCCCCACCCCCTCCATGCCCTTTCTCCTATTAGAAAACTTTTGATAACTTTTAAAGACACATGCCTTCTGAACATCCTGAGCCATTTTGGTGGCGGTACGATAAAATCTCTAGGAGGAGATAGATTTTAAACTATGTCAGTAAAATGCCAAAATGGTGACTTTGACCCAAAATGGCCGACTTCCTGTTGGTTTTAGGCCGTTGCTCCAAGAGGATTTTTTGTTCACCCGAGCATTTAGAATATGTGTAACACATTTTATAAAGATTGATGACGTGCAGTGGCAGGGCATCATAAATAGGTGGCGCTCTCGTTCAAAGTTGCCCGAACAGTCCTGAGCACCCCAAAATACGTAAATTTACGCATTCCCTTGTGGGGGGGCGTTCAAGCATGTTCGGGTCCCCCTAAAATGAAGAAGAAGAAGAGGAAGAAGAAGAAGAAACAGAGCAATTACAACAGGCCTTCGATGCTTGGGCCTAAATATATGCGAGTTAGGTTTTAATTTAAATTTAATACACAATATTACGTTTTAAATGTTTTAAGTCAGGAATAATAAGGACCTCAATTACTGAAAAGTTGAGTCTCTGTGTAAAATGTAAATGAAAGCAGCTGATATAAAAATAATGAACGCTGGCTACACATTAAACACAGCATATGCTGGTCATCATTACAGAAACACAGATTCACTAAAAACAGAGATTTCAAATCTCTGCATTTGGAAGTTTTGTTTGAACATGGATGAGAAGATCCTTACATTTAGACCAGGGGGATCATGAACCCAAGTCCAGCAGAATCCAGAACTGTGGTCCAGAAGGAACCTGAAATTTATTGAAGTAGGATCCTGAACATTTGTAATAGTTGGTTATATTCTGACCTGTGTGAGCTGTGTTGCAAATGTTTATAACTTGTGTTTTAATAGAACTCTTTTGGCTGTGTCCTTCAGCTTAGAACATCCAGCACATGGTGACCGATAAGCAAGACTGTGATGTAACTGAAAGCCATCAGTTAGATATACATAGAATGATGTACACACTTGGGCAAATTGTTGGTACCCTTCGCTTAATGAAAGAAAAACACACAATGGTCACAGAAATAACTTGAATCTGACAAAAGTAATAATAAATAAAAATTCTATGAAATTTAACCAATGAAAGTCAGACGTTGCTTTTCAACCATGTTTCAACAGAATTATTTAAAAAAATAAACTCATGAAACAGGCCTGGACAAAAATGATGGTGCCCTTAATTTAATATGTTGTTGTACAACCTTTTGAGGCAACCACTGCAATCCAACGATTCCTGTAACTGTCAATGAGACTTCTGCACCTCTCAGCAGGTATTTTGATCCACTCCTCATAAGCAAACTGCTCCAGTTGTCTCAGGTTTGAAGGAGTCTTTTCCAGACGCCATGCTTCAGCTCCCAAAGATGCTCAATAGGATTTAGGTCAGGGCTCATAGAAGCCACTTTATAGGCTGTGCAGAATTATTAGGCAAGTTGTATTTTTGAGGATTAATTTTATTATAGAACAACAACTATGTTCTCAATGAACACAAAAGACTCATAAATATCAAAGCTGAATATTTTTGGAAGTTGGAGTGGGGCTTTTTTAGTTTTAGTATCTTAGGAGGATATCTGTGTGTGCAGGTGACTATTACTGTGCATAATTATTAGGCAACTTAACAAAAACCAAATATATACCCATTTCACTTATTTATTTTCACCAGGGAAACTAATATAACAACTCAAAATTTACAAATATACATTTCTGGCATTCAAAAACAAAACAAAAACAAATCAGTGACCAGTATAACCACCTTTCTTTGCGAGGACACTCAAAAGCCTGCCATCCATAGATTCTGTCAGTGTCTTGATCTGTTCACGATCAACATTGCGTGCAGCAGCAACCACAGCCTCCCAGACCCTGTTCAGAGAGGTGTACTGTTTTCCCTCCCTGTAGATCTCTCATTTGATGAGGGACCACAGGTTCTCTATGGGGTTAAGATCAGGTGAACAAGGAGGCCATGTCATTATTTTTCCTTCTTTTAGACCTTTTCTGGCCAGCCACGCAGTGGAGTACTTGGATGCGTGTGATGGAGCATTGTCCTGCATGAAAATCATGTTTTTCTTGAACGATGCTGACTTCTTCCTGTACCACTGCTTGAAGAAGGTGTCTTCCAGAAACTGGCAGTAGGACTGGGAGTTGAGCTTGACTCCATCCTCAACCCGAAAAGGTCCCACAAGCTCATCTGGCCCATCAAGACTCACTCTCATTTCATCAATCCATAAAACCTTAGAAAAATCAGTCTTATGATATTTCTTGGCCCAGTCTTGACGTTTTATCTTGTGTGTCTTGTTCAGTGGTGGTCGTTTTTCAGCCTTCTTTACCTTGGCCATGTCCCTGAGTATTGCACACCTTGTGCTTCTTGGCACTCCAGTGATGTTGCAGCTCTGAAATATGGCAAAACTGGTGGCCAATGATTTTCCTCAGTTCATGGGCAGTTATTTTGCGCCTTGTTTGTTCAACACGCTTCTTGCGACCCTGTTGACTATTTTGAATGAAACGCTTGATTGTTCGATGATCACGCCTCAAAAGCTTGGCAATTTTAAGAGTGCTGCATCCCTCTGCAAGACATCTCACTATTTTTGACTTTTCAGAGTCCGTCAAATCTCTCTTCGGACCCATTTTGCCAAAGAAATGGAAGTTGCTTAATAATTATGCACTCCTGATATAGGGTGTTGATGTCATTAGACCACACCCCTTCTCATTACAGAGCTGCACATCACCTGATATGCTTAATTGGTAGTAGGCTTTCAAGCCTGTACCGGTTGGAGTAGAACAACATGCATAAAGAGGATGATGTGATCAAAATACTCATTTGCCTGATAATTCTGCACACACTTTAGAATAGTCCATGTTTTCCTCTTAGCCATTCTTGGTGTTTTTAGCTGTGTTTTGGGTCATTGTCCTGTTGTAAGACCCATGACCTGCGACTGAGACCAAGCTTTCTGACACTGGCCAGCACATTTCTCTCTAGAATCCCTTGATAGTCTTGAGATTTTATTGTACCTGTACAGATTCAAGACACCCTGTACCAGATGCAGCAAAGCAGCCCAGAACATAACAGAGCCTCCTCCATGTTCCACAGTAGGGATGGTGTTCTTTTCTTCATATGCTTCATTTTTCCATCTGGAAACATAGAGCTGATGTGTCTTGGTAAAAAGTTCCATTTGTGTCTCATCTGTCCATAGGACATTCTCCCAGAAGCTTTGTGGCTTGTCAGCATGTAGTTTGTCTTTTTTATGGTTTGTTTTTAACAATGGTTCCTCCTTGGTCGTCTCCATTAAGTCCACTTTGGCTCAAACAAGGACGGATGGTGCGATCTGACACTGATGTTCCTTCAGCTTGAAGCTCACCTTTAATCTCTTTAGAAGTGTTTCTGGGCTCTTTTGTTACCGTTCGTATTATCCGTCTCTTTGATTTGTCATCAGTTTTCCTCCTACGGCCACGTCCAGGGAGGTTGGCTACAGTCCCATGGATCTTACATTTCTGAATAATATGTACAGCTGTAGCCACAGGAACACCAAGCTGCTTGGAGATGGTCTTATAGCCTTTACCTTCAACATGCTGGTCTATAATTTTCTTTCTAATCTCCTGAGACAACTCTTTCCTTTGCTTCCTCTGGTCCATGCTGAGTGTGGTACACACCATGTCACCAAACAGCACAGTGACTACCTGCAGCCTATATATAGGCCCACTGACTGGTTACAAGACTGTAGACACCTGTGATGCTAATTAGTGGACACACCTTGGATTAACACGTCCCTTTGGTCACATTATTTTCAGTCTTTTCTAGGCGTACCATCATTTTTGTCCATGTCTGTAAGCAAGAACCAGATGTAATTAAGAATCATCAGTTATCAGCCAGGTCTGTTGCATTAGACTAAATTCAACATTCACACACAGTGAACAGCACATCCTCATCTTCTGCATGAACAGTGGGTGGCCTGCTCACGTCTATGATAACTGGCTAATTTCAATCAGTTGCGTGTCAAGCCATCCCATCTTACGATAGGTCTCCAGGCCTAAGAAGATAAAATATGATCACATCCAGTGTTCGGGGTTCAGCAGGATGACCAGTCCTCTGAGCCCAGCGCTGCATGGCTTTACCTGTGACCCAAATGAGAATAAATCTTTGCTGAATAATTAAGAGAGTGTAATGATCGTTTCAGGAAGACCCGGAAATTCAGCCCACACGGTGATGAGTTAACAGTTTTAATAGATGCAACAAAGCAGCTAACGGACGACAGGTGTAGCAACCAGGTCCAGGAAGAGGGGCTAGGCAGATAGCGGAGGTCGGTCCAGAAAAAAGGTCTAATCCAGGTAGGCAGAGTCAGGATAGTCCGGCAGGGAGCAGGCAATCGGGAGTCCGTGAGAGGCAGCAGGGTCAAATCCAGGTAGGCAGAGGTCAGGATAGTCCGGCAGGGATCAGGCAATCGGGGGTCCGTGAGTGGCAGCGAGGTCAGCGACAGGGATCTAGAACAAGACAAGATTAACTACAGAATAACAGGCAAGGCAAATGACCATCTGGCAGGGAAGCAGACATTGAGGAGGGATTATATAGGGTGATGAACAGGTGAGGGGAGTGAGCGCTGATGAGACCCAGGTGGAGCAAATGAGCCTGATTGCTTGAGCTGCAGGCAATGCAGGCCAGTCCTCATGACAGAGAGTCTCTCTTCTCTTTTTGTTCTCACACTTACAATAAAAGAATCAAGTTCTAACAATTTGGTGCTGTGACCCAGATTGGTTGACTCTGAGACCGCGCCCCATTTAGGGCCATCAGAGTCGGTTGGAGGAGTCGTTCTTCAGACAATTTCAGACCGGTCTAAGGAAAGGTGAGCAGAAAACCTTTTCTAAAAAAAATTTCTGCATATTGAGCATACTAAAACAAAAAGCAAGACTCAAAGAAAGACACAGAGTGACAGTCTATGAGTGTCCTAGTTTAGACTAATTTGACCAAATGAAAGATGTAAAAAAAGGTCCGGTACAAGTTTGATTGTCCCAATGCTGCAGTAGTACGATAACACAGTAGTGCGATGCTGCGAGTGCGATGCTGCAGTAGTGCGATGCTGCAGTAGTACGATGCTGCAGTAGTACGATGCCACAGTAGTGCGATGCTGGAAGTGCGATGCTGCAGTAGTGCGATGCTGCAGTAGTACGATGCTGCAGTAGCGCTGGGGTGTGGGGCTGGCCTCTGGTGGTGGCCGTCTGGGCGGGCCGGGTCCCCCCGGGTGGCGTGCTGGCCCTCGGCCTGTGGGGGAGGGGGGTGTCCCTGTGCTCCTGGGCCCGGGCCCTCTGCCCCGTCTGTCCCGGGCGGCCGGTGCCCGGGGGGGTCGGGGACTGCTGGCCTCGGCCCGCCGGGGCCGGTGCCCTGTGTCCGCGGGGCGGCTCCTGCTGGGGTCTCCTGCTGCTGCCTTCCTGGGCGGGCGAGTGGTCGTCTCTGTGGACCGGTCGGGATCTGTTGCCTGCGGGGGGGCTGGTGGCCTGGGTCTCGGGACCGCTGGCCTGACTCTGGCCTCTGTTCAAGTGAGGTGGCATCTGCATGATCACTCTGCATGGTCACTCCTTCCTGAACGTCTCCACACAGTCTTTGCGTCGCCGTGTGGCAGAGTTCTCCAACACATCCACACAGGTTTCTCTGCGCGTGTTCTTGAATACAGCAGTTTCACTTATATCTATTATCATATCTTTTTTTCTTTTCTTTTATTATTTCTGTTCTTATTATTATTATTACTCTTACTCTTATTATTAGGCCCGAGCACCGAAGGCGGTGCGAAGGCCTGTTGTAATTGCTCCGTTTTTTCCGTATTCTTCTTATTATTTTTCTCCTTAAAAGTAAATCGCATTTTAGGGGAGTTAAACATGCGCGAAAACGCGCCTAATTTTGCGTACCCCCCCAAAGGAATGTGTAAATTTACGTATTTTGGGGTGCTCGGGACTGTTCGGGCAAAATTGAACGAGAGCGCCACCTATTTATGATGCCCCGCCACTGCACGTCATCAATCTTTATGAAAATCGCTACACATATTCTAAATGCTCAGGCAAACAAAAAATCCTCTTGAAGCAAAGCCCGAAAACCAACAGGAAGTCGGCCATTTTGGGTCAAATTCGCCATTTTGGCGTTTTACTGACATTTTCAAAATCTATCTCCTCCTAGAGATTTCATCGTACCGCTACCAAAACAGCTCAGAATGTCCAGAACGCATGTGTCTTTAAAAGTTATTGAAAGTTTTCTAATAGGAGAAAGGGCATGGAGGGGGCGGGGCCTCAAAGTTTGACGTCTCGCCGTGAAGAACGAAAGTGATATAACTTCCACATAAAACAATGTATCTGAACCAAAATGGCCATGTATGATACCATTCCCATCCTGAACACATCTACATGTCAATGTTTGGGTTATGAATTGGCCACGCCCCCTGGCGACAGGAAGTCATGGTTTTTACTCGAAGACCCCCTTATCTAACGTTTTGGACACAACTAGGTCCAAACTGGGTCAGACAGCAGAAAACAAGTTGGTGATGATATCTGGTGAAAACTGTTGCTTGACGCTGCAGGGCGAGACCGTGGCACCATGGCGAACTTCGATAAGACGCCATGACATCATAAATCGCTATAAATCCCTCAATTCTCATCCAATCCCCATCAGACTTGCAGAGATTAATCAGGATCCGGCCCTGAACAGATCCTTATGACCAATTCCAGACTAGCCCTAAGCCCCGCCCACTTTCAACTGGAAGTGCTTTTTGTCAGACGCCGGGGTCCATCTCCTCAGAAATTAAACTTACGCACTTGAAAGTGCTTCACAACACGTCAAACCCTTTCATGATACCACAATAAAAATCTCAAGTTCCTTTGCCAAACGTAACCTTGGCAAATAGTGGTCCAACGCCATCAAACAGGAAGTACTTGTAACTGACCCATTGTAACGTTGATCTCCACCAAACTCGGCAGAGAGGACCGCGGTCACACCGGGAACTCAGCCACGTTGACATATGCTGCAAAAATTGTAATACGGCTCTATAGCGCCCCCTACAAATATTTAATTGATCATATCTGCCCACTACATTGAGCGATATGGCTGAAATCCAGTATATTGATAGAACTTGGGAGGATGTACAAAAAAGCCTCTTGGACCTATATGATAACTTCAACAGGAAGTCGGCCATTTTGAAAAAATTGTCATTTCTGGGGTCATTTTTGCATGTTTCTTTGCCTTGCATTTGAACGAACTCCTCCTACAGATTTTATTGTATTTACCTCAAACTCAGTCTGAACACTCCAGAGGCATGCGTGGTCAAAAGTTATTGAAAATTTTCTAATAGGAGGTGGCGTTCATCGGCGGCGCCTCATCAAGTTTTGATGTTTCGCCATCAAGCATGGAATCCATTATTTCTGACATACAACACTCATTTTGTACCAAACTGCACATGTTTCACTTCAGTTCCATGCCGACCACATCTACATGTCCAGATGATGTCATCTGGACATTGCTCAACGCTGCATGGCGAGACCGTGGCGCCATGACAAGGTTGGATAAGATGCCATGACATCATTATTCAGTGTAAATCCCTCAATTTTCATGCAATCAGCATCACACTTGCACTGATAGATCAGAGTCTGCTCCTTAACAGATACATGTAACTACTTCTGGTCTTGACCTAAGCCCCGCCCAATTGAAACAGGAAGTGCCTTTTTCCTGCAGCGGGTTCCCTCTCGTCAGGGATTAACCTCACACACTCAGAAGTGCTTGAGATCAGATCAAACCCTTTCATGATATTACAGAAAACAAAACTCAAGTTCGTTCCTCAAGCAAAACATGGCGAATGGCGTCCACCGCCATGAAACAGGAAGTACTTGTAACTGACCCAATGTACTCCTGATCTCCACCAAACTCGGCAGGGAGGACAGTGGTCAGACCTGGAACTGATTCAAATACACATATGCTGGTTATGTGGCTCTATAGCGCCCCCTATAAATATTTAATCTATCAGCTCCAACCACTGCTTTGAACGACATGATAAAATGTGGCATATTTATGTAACATGACAGAACAAACAAAAATGCCTCTTCATGTCCTTATGTTCTCAACACCATAGCCCCGCACCCTGGGAAAAGGAAGTCCCACCATTTTAACCTTTATCATCTGTATAACTAATTCTAACTCATTAATATCATCCTTCATGAACTCATGGTTGAAAATATGACTGACGTCTTACAGCATCATGATTAAAATGGCTTTCTGTGATTGTTTAAATCATTCGCCATTATACAGGAAGTGGCACTAACCCTGCTGTCAGTTGACCAGTTGAGCTAATATTTTCCTGTTCTCATTAGAGTTCCAACCTGAACATGGTCCTACATTAAAACAACTTTACCACCACCTAGTGGCCACGTGGAATTTTTCTCTTGATGAAATCATGCTCCAGTTTGTGGGAATTCAACACAGTTTGTAAGAAACAAAGTCATGAATGCTTCAGATGTCATCACTGGAAAGGCTGAGGTGCAAGTTGATCCTGTCATGATGAAAATCACCTCTTGATGGAGATAAACTCTGGAAGAATGGGCATATGGCTGTGGGGAAAAGCGGCCGTGCTTACGGAGGAAGGTTGCTGGCTGAGGGGGCGGTGCAATAGGCCGAAGCGGCGCCAGAGGTGCGAGGGCCTCCAACGCTGCTTGCAGCTTTAATTATTATTGTTACTATTACCAACTAGCTGTGTAATGACCTACTGGCTAGGATGATCTTAGCTATATATGTTGTAAGTAGTATGGATTACATGGTCTTCTGTATGATGTTTCAAGTCCCCACCCGCACTCCCCACACCCTTTCTGTCCCTCTCTCTCCCCTCCCTCTTCTCTCTACTTTCTTGTCTCTCTCTCTCTCTCTTTGTCCCCTCCGGTCGAGTCCAGCATTAAGAGTCTGATTTAATAAAGTTTTTCATGTCATCAAGAGGGACTTTATACATGTAGTATAAATCCCTGCTTGATAGAGTAAAATTGCCCAGCACCAGACGGCAGCCAGACAATCATTCTGTTTGCAACGATGCTGGACAAGACAGGTTAAAAAAAAAAAAAAAAAAAAAAAAAAAAAAGTAGTACGACGCTGCGAGTGTGATGCTACAGTAGTGCAATGATGCAGTAGTGGGATGCTGCAGTAGTGCAATACCACATTAGTACGATGCCGCAGTAGTACGATGCCGAGAATACGATGCCGCAGTAGTACGATGCAGTGAGTGCGATGCCGCAGTAGTACGATGCTGCGAGTGCGATGCTGCAGTAGTGCGATGCTGGAAGTGCGATGCTGCAGTAGTGCGATGATGCAGTAGTGGGATGCTGCAGTAGTGCGATGCTGCAGTAGTACGATGCCGAGAATACGATGACGCAGTAGTACGATGCCGTGAGTGCGATGCCGCAGCAGTACGATGCTGCGAGTGCGATGCTGCAGTAGTGCGATGCTGGAAGTGCGATGCTGCAGTAGTGCGATGATGCAGTAGTGCAATGCCGCAGTAGTGCGATGCTGCAGTAGTATGATGCCGCAGTAGTGCGATGCCGCAGCAGTATGATGCTGCAGTAGAACGATGCCACAGTAGTACGATGCTCGAGTAGTGCAATACCGCAGTAGTGCGATACCACAGTAGGACGATGCTGCAGTTGTGCGATGCTGCAGTAGTATGCTACCGCGATTGCGATACCACAGTAGTACGATGCTGCAGTAGTACGATGCTGCAGTAGTGCGATACTGCAGTAGTACGATGCTGCAGTAGTATGATGCTCCAGTAGTGCGATACCGCAGTAGTGCGATTCCGCAGTAGTACTATGCCGCAGTAGTACGCTGCTCCGATTGCGATACTGCCGTAGTACAATGCCCTGAGTACCATGCCCTGAGTACAACGCCGCAGTAGTACAATGCCGCTGTAGTACGATGCCGCAGTAGTACGATGCTGCAGTAGTACGATGCTGCAGTAGTACTCTGCCGTGAGTGTAATACTGCTATACTGCGATGCTACTGCAATGCCACAGGAGTGCGATACCGTAGTAGTGCGATACCGCAGTAGTGCGAAACCGCACTAGTACGATACTGCAGTAGTACAATGTCGTAGTAGTACGCTGCAGCGATTGCGATACCGCAGTATTCCGATGCCGTGAGTGCGATACCGCAGTAGTACGATGCCGCAGTATTACGATGCCGCAGTAGTGCGATGCCGCAGTAGTACGATGCCGCAGTATTACGATGCCGCAGTAGTACGATGCCGCAGTAGTACGATGCCGCAGTAGTGCGATGCTGCAGTAGTGCAATGCTGCAGTAGTACGATGCCACTGTAGTGCAATGCCACAGTAGTACGATGCTGCAGTAGTACGATGTTGCAGTAGTGCGATGCTGCAGTAGTACGATGCTTCAGTAGTACGATGCCGCAGTAGTACGATGCCGCATTAGTACGATGCTGCAGTAGTACGATACCGCAAGGGCAATTCTGCAGTAGTCCCTGACCGGCATCCTCCCCCACCATCTGAGTCAATTCACCACCAGGTGGTGATCAGCTCTGCCCCTCTCTTCACCCAAATGTCCAGAACATGCGGCCGCAAGTCCAAGTATACGACTGCAAAGTCAATCATCGAACTGCGGCCTAGAGTGTCCTGGTGCCAGCTGCACATGTGGACACTCTTATGCCTGAACAAGGTGTTTGTTATGGACAGTCCATGACGAGCACAGAAGTCCAATAACAAAACACCACTCGGATTTAGATCGGGGGGGCCGTTCCACCCAATCACGCCCCTCCAGGTCTCGCTGTCATTGCCCACATGTGCATTGAAGTCCTCCAGCAGAACGAGTGAGTGAAGGAGTTCTCTCCAACACCCCCTCCAAGGACTCCAAAAAGGGTGGGTACTCTGAACTGCTATTTGGTGCATAAGCACAATCAATTGTCAGAACCCGTCCCCCCACCTGAAGGCGGATGGAGGCTACCCTTTCGTCCACCGGGGTAAACCCCAACGTACAGGTGCCGAGTCGGGGGCAATGAGCATGCCCACACCTGCTCGGTGCATCTCACCGGGAGCAAGTCCTGAATGGAAGAGGGTCCAGCCCCTCTCAAAGATAGTGGTTCCAGAGCCCAAGCCGTGCGTCGAGGTGAGTCCAACTTTATCTAGCCGGAACCGCTCAACCTCACGCACCAGCTCGGGCTCCTTCCCCGCCAGAGAGGTGACATTCCACGTCCCTAGAGCTAGCTTCTGTAGCCGAGGGTCAGACCGCCAGGGTCCCTGCCTCTGGCAGCCGCCCAGCTCACACTGCACCCGACCCCTATGGCCCCTCTTGCGGGTGGTGAGCCCACGGGAGGGGGGCCCACGTCACCCTTTCGGGCTGAGCCCAACCAAGCGTCTAATGTTGAGGCTGGAAATGCACATAGAGAGAGTTGGGAGATGAAGTATCCAGCGGCAGCCATATTTCTTTGTTTCATAGAGGAAGAAATGAGAGCAGAGCGCCACAGACAGAGGAGACGACATGTAAGTTTCACTTATTAAACATGCAGCGATTGCATACGTGTCGTATGAGTAAACATGTCAGACGGTTTTCTACTGTCTGTGTTGAGCAGATTACAATAAGTGGAAATTTCAGACGGCAGGTTTATTGTAACTCGTGTTCTGTTTCAGACGTTGCTGCGGCTAATTGAGCAACACTCCTCACCGTCCGGCTGGTCTGGAGCAAAGCTGATGATGGTGGGAAAAGGTTGTTCCCAGTGTTAGAATGAGCAGTAGATAGAGAATTTCTGTATGTCCTTGGAGACACTTCAATACATCTGTCACCGCCTGAAGCTGCACTGGAGAGGATGAACACAACCACCTGCTGCAGATGCTGCAGCCTGGATGTTTTACCTCCTGCCTTCCAACTAATCACTTTACACCTTTTCATAAGAAGCATCATGTTGTGGAATTTGGGCAGACAGAACATACATGTATACATGATGTACACATTTAAAGAGAAAATGCATCATGTGTTCAGCTTTGTGTGCATCATGGAATCATCAGTAGAAGGTGGAGGAGGAATCCGTCACTGGAGGGTTGCTGGTGACGGATTTATGGTTTAAAAGAATTATGAGGACATCGTCAAACAGAATTAGCAGCATATGAGGGTTAACATGTAGAAAGGTGGTGAGGTGTTTACAGGTGTGGACTTTTCTATGAAGCCAGACCTTCGTTAAACATGATGAACTTCATCCTGAGATGTGCTGCGTTTTAAAACGCTGATAAACTGGAATGTAACGCACAGCCCAGGATAAAGACTTTAAACGTAGCGAGCAAAGATGGATTATTTAATATTTCATACATATTATTGGTTAATAACTACTTATTATTTCTATTAACTAATATTTTATAGATGTAGCCAAACCAAATCAAACTGACAAAACTGAAAACTTCAGACTCTTTACAAAGTCATTTTTTTTATAGTGAATAAAGCCGTGCAGAAATAACTATTTACATGTGTGTATATGATGATCATATCACGTTGGCTTTCCTGCCATCCTGTCCAGTACACCCAGAGACCCTCCATCACATCTCTGCAGGCTTCAGTTCTGCCTGTCCAGCCGCTCGCTCTGTTCCTGGAAGACCTGCAGTATGTTGAAGCTGCATCGCTTTGCTGTTCAGCATCTAACAGCTGGTCCTGCACAGCAGCCAGAAGAGTGTGGAGACAGATACTTAACCCACAGCAGCTATAATAAAATACTTTGAATTGTAATATAGTGACACTTAATATGCCTGTACAATGCAGTAGGATCTTTTTTTTTTACCAGGTCCAGGGATGGCAGAGGCTGCTGGCAGTTGGCTGGTGCTGCTGATGATGGTTGATGCTGGTTCTGGTAGCTGCTGAATAGATAAATTCACAAAATAAATTCTAATAAATTAGAATAAAAAACAAGTTATAAACATGAAGGATGCTAATAAAGCCAACCTTACATTATAATATATAGTGTAAAATTCTCCATCCTCCAGGAGCGCACAAGTTGTAATAGCAGTCATTTAAACTGGAATTAAAGATTAAAAAAGTTGAAGTCCAGTTGAAATGACTGATCCTGCTGTTACAACCAGTTCTGTGTGGGTCCATCAGCTTCCTTTTTCCATTTAAACCAGTATCTGTATATGCGCACATGGTCTGTTTACATTTAACTTTATTTTCTCCATTAAATCAAGAGGAGAGAGTTTTATGTGAATTAAATCTGTTTTATTTACCTGATGGATGCTTGTGGCAACAGGAGCATCCAGGATGCTGTTTGTCTCCATCTCTGATGAAGTAAACGTGGATCAGAACCAGATTTACAAAAAAGATGGAAACAGGTGAAGTAGATCAGCTCAGCTATCTGAATGGTAGCCTACCTGAGACCAATTCTTAGATCTATACAGAAGCTTTAATGCTTCTTGTCCTGTTTACTAACCTTCAAACTCCTCTGAGTGTGTTTTTACTGCGGATGACCGCCTCCAGAAGCCCCGTCCAGGAGTCCTTTGCTGTGGCATTGCCTGAGTAGGCAGGTTGGTGGTCCAAGGTGTTGAATTTTCTGGTTTTTCAGTTCGTCCCACTCTGGTTGTCTTGGTTCTTAATTTATTTGTAGTTTTGTGTGAGTTTTCTACGTAAACTTTAAAACCTCTCTGAAAATCGTCTGTGGCATAGACGGTCAGAAGAGCTTCGACCTCCTCGTTGGTCCATTTATCGCAAGCTCTGTTGTTGTTGATGTTGTCCTTATCTGCAACCGTGTTTTTTTAAATATGGCGAGGACACAAGAAGTGGAAATCTGCCAAGAGGCGGAGCTACCAATCACCAAACACCTCCATCATGAGGGTTCCTATGGAACCCCGAAAACACTCTCGGACTAGGAGCTAAAATGGTTCTAAGAGCTGAGGGCTTTTACCTTTAGTTCCTATACGTCAGAATGTGGGAAAAAATGGCCTGGTTCCTGAAAAGGTTATAGGAACTGCAAAAGGTTCCTACAGTCGGTAAGGGCTATTGTGTCAGTCTCTTAGATATTCATCCATTTATTTTTTTGAGGCTTTGTCACTACAAGGCTCACTCAACTTTGTAACAATTGCTACCAAAGTTATTACAGCTGTGCATGCGGCAAAATTCCTTTTTATATTCATAATATTTAGAGTTATTAAATTACTACATCTAGAATTCACCTCTTGATCCAGGCTGTTAAGGAGCTGTCCTCCTTGCCCAATAGAGTCTTAGGAGCCTTGAGGTGTCAGAAAGTGACACCTGTTTAAAAACAGCTGAGCACTCCGGCGAGACGGCAGGATCTAAACCAGAGGGAGGCAGACACTGCATACAGCAAAAAAGGGAAGCTAATCTGTGCATAAGTATGTCGGAGTCTGTATTCTGTACACAATCGGGTTGACCTTTTTCTTTGGAATTCAAGCTAGGACGACCTGTCAATGGAAATCCAGCTTGAGAGTCAACATGACATGGCTGGTCTGTGTCATTAGACTGAAAATAACTAACTACTCTGACTGGTCTGAAAATCTCTCAACTCGTGGTTTTTATGATTCTGTGATGTATGTCCAGTAAAACTACTGAGGCAGCTGGTTTCAAACCTGCACCCCACGAATGGACAACACACTTGTGGTGTGATTTGAAAGCACTATTGGTTCTAAAAGTGCAACAGCATTCTCTGTGGATGCAAGGCCAGGTTGAACCTCCGATGCAGTCGATAATGTTTCAGCAGAACAGCGTCGACGGCGTGGTGAACCTGCACCGGCTTCATTTTATTCTGAAAAACAAACATGACAATTTGCTGGGGATTAGCAAAGCAGTCAGCAGAAATTTCAAACATGTTATCAGCAGTAGACTGGACCCTTGGGTTGAGAAGACCAGCAATATTCGCTCCCATTTTCATTTTTCATACATTTTGATGCAGTAAAGACAAATTACTATTAACGTATACTAATTAAGGTCAGTAGTCAACAATCTACAGTCTAGGTTAAGAAAGTCAGCAGTCAGCCTACAATAGAGCAGTCAGTTTTTAAACAGCGATTCAGTACAACCAGGAGAATACAATCATCGATGGACTTCTAATCTAACCCAGAGTGGGCCATACATGGAAATATTTCACCTTTTTTAATCAACAGACAAGCCGTAATCTCCAGGTATTTTATAATCAACACAATATTTGATACAGGTTAATTGGTCTATCCTGCTACTACACTAATATGATTATATTAACTCTGATATAAATTACATCTTGTTATTTTAAAACTTAAATGGCAGTGGCATATAGGGATTTATTGAACTAAGCATGATGTAAAAATTAATAAACAACTCAATAAAGTGTCCCACAAGCATGTTGTCCCTGTGTGATGTTCAGGGCCAAGCCAGTGTGATGACAGAGAGCTTTGAGGTTGACGTTTATATTAATGAAGGGTGTGAGACTGTAGTAGAGTAAAATTCTAGCTGCTGGAGCTGAGAAACTGAGGCCCGGCTAAAATATGTGAGGACACGTTGTACTGGTGTAGATCCAGTATACTATTTATCAAAACTTGGTCACCATGCTAAGGCACTGTGTTCGTTTGAGCTCTGTTCGTATTAACTTATTGTTGCCTCTTTTTATCATTGAACATATCATCATAAATGTGCACAATGTATGCTGATATTACGGCTGATTAATGCATTAGAGATTATTTAAACTGAGAGCAAAATAACTGTAGCCTACCTTCACACACTCACACGTCAATTATCTGAGATCCTCCACCTGCGCAGATAATCACAGTTTAACGTTGACTTATGAAATCTCAATCTTAACACACAGTCATTTGATCTGATACCAGCAGACAGTAGAGAACTGACTGGAGAGGCAGGTAAAAACTTACTACACAGTGGATCAAGTCGCAATCTGTGGCCTCCTCAGATCTCCGTCCCGACTGTCACACCAACCTGCTCACCTGCTGCGGTCCTGGAGCAGAGACGGAGCATGAGTGTTCGTACCATTGTGTAGTAACACCGCCAATACAAAGATTACTTGAAATGTCAGCTAATGCTGCGAAAACAAGTTAGCGAGCGTGAATTAACACAATACCAACCAGTCAGAAGATAACATGTCAGTCCTGTTTGAACGGCCCAGACAAGCTAGCAGCTAACTCAAGCATGCAGCGCCGCTAGCATTAGTTCTCTGCTAGCTTTTGCTAATGACTGAAAAGCTGTTTGGGTTTAAATGTTTCAAATGTGTTGCCTTCTCCATTAATCTACAACATACTGCACAACACACCTCTACAATCCCTGTACTATTTTAACTGATTTAAATGTTGGCTAAAACTAACCTGTGTGAACTCCAGCTTGAGGCAGCACAGCAACAACGAAACTTCAAGTGAAAATTGCGAAAGTTGGCTTTCCTGCAGTTCACAACAAATACAGTGCATCCGGAAAGTATTCACAGCGCTTCACTTTTTCCACATTTTATTATGTTACAGCTTCATTCCAAATTATATTAAATTAAGCTCTTACCTCAAAATTCTACACACAATACCCCATTATGACAAGGTGAAAAAAGTTTTTTTGAGATTTTTTGAATTTATTAAAAATGGAAAACGAAGAAATCACATTTACATAAGTATTCACAGCCTTTGCCATGGAGCTCAAAATTGAGCTCAGGTGCATCCTGTTCCCACTGATAAGCCTTGAGATGTTTCTACAGCTTAATTGGAGTCCACCTGTGGTAAATTCAGTTGATTGGACATGATTTGGAAAGGCACACACCTGTCTATATAAGGTCCCACAGCTGACCATGCATGTCAGAGCACAAACACCAAGCATGAAGTCGAAGGAATTGTCTGTAGACCTCCGAGACAGGATTGTCTTGAGGCACAAATCTGGGGAAGGATACAGAAAAATTTCTGCTGCTTTGAAGGTCCCAATCAGCACAGTGGCCTCCATCATTCGTAAATGGAAGACATTTGGAACCACCGGGACTCTTCCTAGAGCTGGCCGGCCGCCTACACTGAGCAATCGGGGGAGAAGGGCCTTAGTCAGGGAGGTGACCAAGAACCCAATGGTCACTCTGGCAGAGCTTCAGCGTTCCTCTGTGGAGAGAGGAGAACCTTCCAGAAGGACCACCATCTCTGCAGCAATCCACCAATCAGGACTGTATGGTAGAGTGGCAAGACGAAAGCCACTCCTTAGTAAAAGGCACATGGCAGCCCGTCTTGAGTTTGCCAAAAGGCACCTGAATGACTCTCAGACCATGAGAAACAAAATTCTCTGGTCTGATGAGACAAAGCTTGAACTCTTTGGTATGAATGCCAGGCGTCATGTTTGGAGGAAA
Organism: Melanotaenia boesemani; assembly: GCF_017639745.1. NCBI lineage: Eukaryota > Metazoa > Chordata > Actinopteri > Atheriniformes > Melanotaeniidae > Melanotaenia > Melanotaenia boesemani. Next base: position 37,414,038 of record NC_055692.1, on the reverse strand, counting down.
CCAGGCACCGCTCATCACCAGGCCAATACCATCCCTACAGTGAAGCATGGTGGTGGCAGCATCATGCTATGGGGATGTTTTTCAGCAGCAGGAACTGGCAGACTAGTCAGGATAGAAGGAAAGATGACTGCAGAAATATACAGAGACATCCTGGATGAAAACCTGTTCCAGAGCGCTCGAGATCTCAGACTGGGGCGACGGTTTATTTTTCAGCAAGACAATGACCCAAAGCACCCAGCCAAGATCTCAAAGGAGTGGCTTCAGAACCACTCTGTGAATGTCCTGGAGCGGCCCAGCCAGAGACCAGACTTGAATCCGATTGAACATCTCTGGAGAGATCTGAAAATGGCTGTGCATGGAAAAAGTGAAGCGCTGTGAATACTTTCCGGATGCACTGTAAATGAGAGTTAGCATAACTGTTGTCCTTTGTATTGAACCCCAACTTAAACAACAACTCACCTAATTGTTTTTGAGCACGCGACTTGCTTCTTTTGTTGTGCTTATTAACATTATTGACTTAAATGTCAACCATTTATATTTTCCAGTTTTACCAAATTAAAAGTTTTTTTTTTTTTTTTTGCAGTGTAGGATAAACAGGACTGCTGGACTAAAGTTCAGGATCCTGCTGGACTAAAGTTCAGAATCCTACTCCAATAAATTTCAAGATTCTGCTGGGATGAAGATCAGGATGCTGCTGGACTAAAGTTAATGATCCTTTTGGAGAAAAGTTTAGGATTCTACTGGACAGAATTTCAGGATCAGTACTACTGGACCAGGATCCTGCTTGTTACAACCCCTGCTAGGGGTATTCAGGGGGTCGTACCTAAAATGAGTCAGAGAAGGATACATAAAATGTAAGTAAATTTATCTACAATAAACCAAAAGTTAAACCCAAAACCTCCAATATTTTTTAAAACCAACAAAAGATCAGAAGGGTAACATAAAGTATCCGTTAAAAATAAAACAAACTCTGACTGGAACCAAAGGCTCATTAAAAGAAAACAAAATTCAACTTAAAGTGTCCTGTAACAGGTAAAAAGCCACTAGAGCACTTCTGATAACAAACATAATTGAAACTGTAAGAAAACAAAAAGCTCACTTAAGCTAACAACAGAAGCAAAACTAGGGCAGAAGGAAGTAAATCCCAAACCACAATCCAGATTCAAAATGCTACAGAAGTCCCACACAGGGCATCAAAAAGATATACGAATGCATCTGTGATGGACTAATGAGAATAAATTAGGGGAAAAAAAGTACTTCACACAATCAAAGTACAAAAAGTTCCAATTCCCAAATGGCAAGCTGTTCTGCAATCTCACACAGCTGCACCGAATGAGGGTAATTCCTTCCTAAAGAAGCAGCAGAGTCGTCCTGGTTGGCCAGCCACAGGGGAAGCAGAAGCGGCAACGACCAATCATGACAAAGGAGGGCGGGTTCCCAGCATGAGGTTTTTGGCCCATCATCAGAGGATAGGCCTGGGGCCATAACACTGCTGAACAACAGTTCAGGATCCTGCTGGAATGAAGTTTAGGATCTTGGGGGGCCGCTGTTGAGCAGCTAATGGAGTAGGTTGTGAGTTGGGTGAGCTCTGCAGAAAATATGATTTAATTTCCTTTTTTAAGCACCTTACGCTAACAAAAAGGTACAAGAAAATAATCCGAAGCACCACCTAAAGTTTTTAGTAGACCCACGTCTTTTTCTACTCCCATGTTTCCCTTGTAAATGGCGAGTAAGCCTAACTTACATAAATAAAGCTACACGGCGACTGTTGCTAGTGTAGATAAATTTATTTGGATACTAATCAAGGAATTACTCAAGTGTGCTACTTATTTGAATTTATATTCTTACTCTATTAAATATTTCTTAGTAATAAGCTTACATATTTTACTAACAGTGTGTTATGAATACTTGTGAAACAATGAGACGCTTCATATAGGGTGAGTGAGAAGAACGTGAGGGGCTGACTAATTGTGTCTGCTGGTAAAAACAACATGTGAAATGTTACAGTTTAAAAAGCTATCTATACTGCCGCTGCCACCAATGCTGTTATCCACTGTCGCAGCTTTGGGATTTTAATCATGGCAGGGAGGGAGTCCGTCTCAATGGTGTAAGTACTAAAATTGTATCTACTTGCCGTGGGACAGTCCTGATGGGAACACCTACAAATCAGGAGGAGTGGTGGGTTGGGCTAAAGGCAGATTTATGCTCGCGTGGAGTTTGCGTGCTGTCAACTATGGCGTAGCTGTCGGCTAAGGCTGGGTTTACACCAGAAGACTTTTAAAAGATTTGCACAAGACTCTGAAAGACTACCAGCTCACATCTAAAGACCAATGTTTAGAGTCTTAAGTCTCAGACTGAGATTTGACAAAGAATGTGAATCTATAGGGTCACAAATTACAAGACTGCAACTAGATTCTTTTAGCATTTGTTGTGACATGTTGGACAGTTGATATGGAACAGGGCTGATCTGCACACAGTAAAGCAAACAAGGGGAGAGTTTCCCTCCAGGAGGGAATTACACATCATCGTTATTAAGTGTGGCTTTGCATCTCCACCAGGTGTTACACCGACTCATCAGAATCTGGAGGATGAACGAGTTTTTATTCTCTTATTTGTTAGATCATTATACTGTAACACATAAATGATCCACAGCAGACATTTACTTCTAGAAACCACCCGCTCCTCTTTCTGGACGCTCCACCACCGACGTTTCATCTCCGCTTCTTGTTCCTCTTTTTTTTTTTCCCCGTCCTTTCTTGCCGGTGGTCTAAATGTCGGGATTCCTGTTTCTGCTTTTGTCAGAGCTCATCTATTAATTGTTGATTGTATTTCGACTTGCGATAGTATCTAACATGTTAGAAATTGTCACAGATCCAAGACTGGAGAAAGATTGACGTTAAACAGCCAGATTACCAGCTCACACCTAACGACCGAGATGACGGGAGCGCTGTGACTCAAGCAAAACTCCTAAGATTTCCTAAAGATGTCCGTTTTTAGTCTGTGACTGTGAAAATCGTTTGGTGTGAGCCCAGCATAAGGCGTAGCTGTCGCTTGGCGTCTGCGTGTGGTCGGTTACGCCGTAGCTGTCGGTTACGCCGTAGCTGTCGTGCAGCGTCTGCGTACGGTCGGCTACGGCCTAGTTGATGCTGGTGAGTTTGTTCTCCACTTGAGGGTAGGGGGAACACGCTGTTTTGGTGTCATGTTGCAGTTTCTCCTCCTAACCTGAAGGTGGCAGCAGGGTTGGTATCGGCCGGTAAACTCACCAGGTCGGAGTTCTTTTGATGGTTCACTACAGTTTGGTGGGTGTTTCCTGTTTTAAAACAAAAATGGCATCCAGTACAGTTCAGTCTTTATAAGCTTGTGGAAGAAAATGAATAAATAATTTGATCAGCTTCTTATCAACTTGATCCACTAGTTACTGTTTTTAAAAATGGTGGTTACCACGCAAATTCAGTGAGAATATCCAGAAATCCAGCAACACGTGATCCCAAACTGACCAATCACAAGGGAGAACTTCTGCATAACCGTCTGCGTAGCAGGGAAGCACGTCAGGTCAGGAAGAGGTGCATGTCGAGCCTCTGCAGAGCTACGCCGAGCCTACAGCGGTGACGCAAACGCGGCGCGAGCATAAATCTGCCTTAAGTTGGTACTAGTGTTCTGTCCATGTATGAAGTGAAGCCCAAGTCAATGTCCCCATAACGAAGAGATGTCCCCATACGGAAGTCCTGAAATACAGGACTAGTCCTCATAGGATCCTCTGGAACTATAATTTTCACACAACAGCATAATGTACACACACACACACACACACGCACACACACACACAGAGCTGCAGTTTGAGTCCTTCTTTTGCCTTTCTATTCTCCATCCCTCCATCATCCCCATTCATCCCCCATTCTCCCCTTTCTCCCCCAATCCTGTCTCACCCTCACCCCCACCCCAGCCTCCCCCTTCTTCCCCATCCTGCCCCATCCAGTGTCCAGCCATGTCTCTCCGTCTCTTTAATAGGGAATCAAGATGTTTACATTCAGATGTCTGCAGCACCAGTGTGTCTCATGTTAGATGCTGAACCAAAGTGTGTGGGTAAAGCTGCAGTGTGCATGCGTGTGTGTGTGCAGGTGTGTGTTTGTGTAACATGACTTGGCCAAATGCACAGCGCTGCATTGCAGTGCTGAGGCTGAGTTGGCATGCCGAGTACATAACTGCATACTGCGACTGTGTGCCAGCCTCACACATACGCACACTTACACACATGTGCATGCACACACACACATTAAGTGCACACACATACACACACTGATTCTCAGACTCACACAAAAATCAGCACATGTGTGTGAGTTTCCACGTGTGTGTGGCGTGTTTTCCTGAGTGATTGTGGCTCTGCAGACGAGTGGTGATGCATGCCGTCGCTCCTCTCATCCTCTGCAGGGCAGTTAGCCGCATTAGCTCCCTGCCTGTCCTCAGATGACTCCTCATCCTCCTCCTCTTTCTCGCCCGTCTGCTGTATCTCTGCCTCCCCCCCACCCCCGCCTCCTCTTCTGTGACACGCCAGACGATGTGTTGACTGAGCAGAGGAGGAGAAGAAAACCTCTCCCAGCCAGCCGTCCTGCCTGCTGCATGGAGGAGAAGCCGAGGACGAAGCGGAGCAGAAGAAGGTAAGGAGCAGCCGTCTGACATCCATGTCCTCTGTGTCTCTGTCTCCAGCTGTCTGTCTTTACCCTGCTGTCTGTCTCCTGTCCATCTGTCTGTTTCTGAATATAATCAACAATAACATTACACTGAACTCACCTGAACTGGACTCTACAGGATCAAGCTGGTCTGGAATAGTCCTGTCAGGGACTGAAGTCAACTCTTCTAGATTGTGGTGGTTTGTACAAGACTGTTGTAATCTATACTAGAAATCACTATGGACTGTCCTGGTCTGAAGGAGTTTGCGGTGGACTGCAGGATCTGTGGGGGATTTTAGTAGACTGTACAGGACTATATGAGACTGTAGAAAACTTTAAAGACTTTAGTGGACTGTACAGTACCATATGAGAATATAGAGGACTTTAAATACTTTAGTGGACTGTACAAGACTATATGCAAGAGTGTGGAGGACTTTGGAGACTGTGGTCTACTATGGAAGACTTTAGAGACTGTGGTGGCCTGTAATGGACATTAAAGACAGTGGTCTACTGTGAAGGACATCAGAGACTGTGGTGGATTGATGTGGACTTTAGAGACTCTAGCGGACTGAGGATGACGTTAGAGACTGTGGTCTACTATGGGGGATTTTAGAGACTGAAGTGGACTGTAGAGGACTTTAGAAACAGCGATGGACTGTGAGGACTTGAGAGACTGTTGTGGACTGTAGTGGACTTTAGAGACTGTGGTGGACTGATATGGACTTTAGAGGCGGTGGTCCACTGTGGAAGATTCTAGAGATTGTGGTGGACTGTGGAGGAGTTTAGAGAGTGTGGTGGACTGATGTGGACTGTAGAGACTATGAAGCACGATGGAGGACTTTAGAAACTGTAGTGGACTATAGAGGACTTTAAAGACTGTGTTAGAATGATGTGGACTTAAGAGTCTATGGTGGACTAAGAAGACTTCAGCGACTGTGCTGAACCGAGGAGGACTTCAGAGACTGCGGTCCACTATGGAGGACTTTAAAGGCTGTGTTGTACTATGGAGGACTTTGGAGACTGTGGTGGACTGAGAGGACGTTAAAGACTGTGGTCTACGGTGGAGGACTTCAGAGACTGTGGTGGACTTAGAGAACTTTAGACATGTCAGTGGACTGTGGAGGACTTTAGAGTTTGTGTTGGACTATAGAGGACTTTATACACTGTAGTGGACTATGGAGGATTTTAGAGACTGTGGTGGACTGCGGAGGACTTTAAAGATTGCAGTGGACTGGCTAAGGACTTTAGAGACTGTGTTGGAGTGATGTGGACTCAAGAGACTGTGGTGGACTGAGATGACTTTAGAGACTGCGGTCAACTGTTGTGGACTTTAAATACTGTGGTCTACTGTGGAGGACTTTAAAGACTGTCATTTACTCTGGAGGACTTAAGAGACTGTGGTGGACTGGGGAGGTCTTTAGAGATTGCAATGGACTGTTGAAGACTTTAGAAATTTCAGTGGACTGTGGAGAACCTGAGATTGTGATTGACTACAGTGGACTTTAGAGACTGTGTTGGACTTATCAGCACTTTAGAGACTGTGGTCCACTGTGTAGGGCTTTGGAGACTGGTGGACTGTGGAGGACCTTAGAGACTGTGGTGAACTGTGGATGACTTCAGAGACTGTGGAGGATTTTAGAGACTGTAGTGGGCTATGGAGGACTTTAGAGACTGCAGTGAACTGTGGAGGACTTCAGAGACTCTAGTGGACTGTAGAGACTGTGGTGGACTGGGGAGGTCTTTAGAGGTTGCAGTGGACTGTTGAGGACTTTAGAGATTGCAGTGGACTGTGGAGAACCTGAGATCGTGATGGACTACAGTGGACTTTAGAGACTGTGGTGGACTGTGAAGGACTTTAGAGACTGTGGTCCACTATGTAGGACTTTGGAGACTGGTGGACTGTGGAGGACTTTGAGGATGCGGTCTACTGTAGCGGACGTTACAGACTGGTGGACTGAGAGGACTTTAGAGACTGTGGTCAACTGTTGAAGACTTTAAAGACTGTGGTCTACTGTGGAGGACTTTAAAGACTGTTGTCGACTCTGGAGGACTTTAGAGACCGTGGTGGACTATAGATGACTTTAGAGACCGGGGTGGACTATGGGTGACTTTAGAGACTGCGGTCAACTATTGAGGACTTTAAATACTGTGTTCTATTGTGGAGGAATTTAGAGACTGTCGTGGACTGAGGAGAAGACGCCGCCTTGTGGTGGGAGCACTAGGCGTCTTTCACTGGCAGAGCGTAACTGTGGAGAGGGAGTGTAGCTCTGGATTAAGGAGTGGAGGTAGACCAGAGCCGTTGGGTTATTGTTTTTGTAAGCCAGTAGCAGAGCTTTGAATCCTCTGCCCGCTCTGCCTTTATTTTGTCTGGCAAAAAAACTAGCAGAGGTTCCTCTGATTTAAAAATTTTATTGTACTCAGATTTCAGTTTTTGTGTAGAGAGTAGGTGAAGACTGTGCGAGCTGAGCTCAACCTAGCGTTACCGTTAGCAGCTAGCAGCTCTCTTTCTTTGAAAACTTCTGGCTTCCCATCTCAAAGAATTCAGTTTCAATCCTAAACAAACTCATTCCATCTGACAGCGACCCAAATCTGACCAGCAAGAGGAGAGTTTTCTCTTCACTCTAACAAGAGATGTTGGATGGTTGTAGCTGAAGCTTTGTTTAACTCCTCTTCCTCCTCTTCATCATACCAGCTGCTGTTTCTCTGCGCTACATTGGCCTTCATCTTGATACTCGACCACCTCCTCCTCACCAGACCAGAACCTCTGAGAACACATGGATGTGAAACATTCTGGTGGAGTTTTCTGCAGCATCCCCGACATGTAAACTCCTCCCCGTCTCAAACCACTCTGTGCCCCGCCCCTCCTCCGGACCCTCCCACCTCCACCATGTCTGAGGGGCTGCTCCAGGTGGAGATCCCCGACTTTGGCAGCAGCGTGCTGGGCAGCCTGAACGAGCAGCGGCTGCTGGGTCACTACTGCGACGTCTCCATCCTGGTACAGGGTCAGGCCTTCAAGGCACACCGGGCCGTCCTCGCTGCGTCCTCACTCTACTTCAGAGACCTGTTCAGCTTCGGCAGCCGATCCCTCTTCCTCCTCGCCGTCATCCTCCCAGGTGGTGTTTTGAGCTGCCATCCTCGGTGACGCCCACCTGTTTTCCAGCAGATCCTGTCCTTCTGTTACACCGCCGCCTCAGCATGGCGGCCAGCGAGCAGCTGGTGCTCATGTACACCGCCGGCTACCTGCAGATCCAGAACATTGTGGAGAGAGGCATGGAGCTGATGATGATGAAGCCTCATCCTCCTCTCCGCTGTGTTGTGACTCTCAGGTGGGAAGTGCAGCTGTGTTATTGAGTCTGATGTTCATGATGAGGTGTATTATCATTAAACTGAACTTTATTTAACCGTGATGCATCACAGACAACCTCAGCAGAGGAGCTTGGGGGCTTCGAGGCCTCAGCAGTCCAACAGCAGCAGCATGGCGCCGCCCTGTTGCAGGAGGTGAATCCGGACCAACCGAGTCTGAGCCCGGAGGAGCTGCTGCTGGCCGTCAGCCGGAATCAAGCAAGAGAGAGTTGACAGTCCTTCCGCTGAGGACAACGGAGGAGGACGAAAGATGAGGACGCTAGGTGAGAACACACTGCTCAAACCCTGCTTAAACCTTTAACCTCCAGGAGATCTCCTCAAGCTCCATCTCTTCTAAACCCCATCAGCGTTTCAGTTACGGTGACGTGTGACTCTGTCGGGTAGATTGTGATGGATAAGTTTGCTTCTCTGGTCTGTTGTTACCATTAACGAGTAGTTTGACATCTAAAGCCACCGTACAGGGACAGGTATTCAACATGTCTCCCTCTGCCTGCTTCTGTCCTCAGAGTGGACATGGTTGGGGAACTGCAGTCCTCCGCAGCAGAGCTCTGTGTTACCTGAGCACAGGTGGTGGTCTGGTCTCAGGGCTGCAGTCTTACCTGCTGGCAGGTGGGGGGCGCTCCAGTCCAGGAGGATCCAGTCTCCCCACCAGACTCGCCTCCCTCTCTACCCCCACACTGAGGAGGAGCTGGAAGAGGATTACTATGGCAACAACATCCACCCAGGACTCTTTCAGCACATTTATGGTCACCATGGAAACCAGCTCAGTAAGTACCATCAGCATCAGTAGCGACAACATGCTTGTTCATGGATGTTTGGTTGTATTTTTCCTAGATTTCCTTCCTGATAAGAAATCATCTCAGCAGGGGTCCCTGGGGCCCAGACCTTCTAACCATCCTTGTTTCCCATTGGCTCAGTTCAAGAGAAGCTGGAGATGCTACCCATCCCATTGGCTAATGAGCGGCGGCCCTGCGTGCTGGTTGGTCGGGACAACATGGCGCTGCCTGCGAGTCTGATCAGTCAGATTGGGTACCGCTGTCACCCATCACTCTACACAGAAGGAGACCCAGGAGAGAAGGTGGAGCTTGTGGCAGGTAGGATGGCATTGTCATGGTAACAGGATCACTATACAATATGCCACATCACATGGTGCCTTCTGATGTTGGCATGTGTTCAGGTTCAGGTGTGTTCATGACACGTGGTCAGCTGATGAACTGCCACCTGTGTGCCGGAGTCAAACACAAAGTGCTGCTCAGGAGGCTGCTGGCTACCTTCTTTGACAGGTAAGCTGTTAGTCAATGTTGCTTAGCATGAAGAAAAAAAGCAGGCTTGTTTTCTGTGCAGGCAGGTGTGCGTTTAAACACACACCTGTACCTTACTGATAAGCAGCCAGTGTGGCTGGTAGATTTCTAAACTTACTGGCCAATCAGAGTTCTCAGCCAGGTTTTTTTCGTAATCCAGATTAAAGTTTAACTGAATGCATTTAATCAGAAATAAAAGACGTCCCTCTAAAATGTCCCTGAGCAATCTAAAGCTGGATTTATACTCGTGCAGTGTGTGTGTGTAAGGTCGGTGATGACATCACCACCCTATGTTCACCGAAGGTCCACAGAGGCTCAATGCGCACCCCTTCCAGACCGATGTGCACCCCTTCCAGACCCAATGTGCACCCTTCCAGACCCAATGTGCACCCCTGCACCCCTCCCAGGCTCGACGAGCATCCTGCTTGCAGCGCAGTTATGCGGAAGTACTCCCTTGCAATCACTTGGTTGGTGATTACGTGTTTCCGGATTTCTGAAGCTTTCTCACTGATTTGTGTTGTTACTGTGGAAGATAAATTGCAACACAACACCGTAACCATACGCTCGCGTGCGAGAGCACATTTCACCAGCATCTGCTATGCAGGTGCCGCACAAGTATAGATCCAGCTTTAGTCTATGGCAGCATAGCTAAGGGATGGCGATCCACCCATAACTATAAGAGAAACGTTGGCTAGTGGGACTGAAATGAATTTGGCGTTAGACTCCCGTCTGTCCACAGTGCAGCAGGACTGCTGTCTTACTGCAGAGTTCAACTTGATTCATGAAGCTGAGCTGGACATGAAAAGCTCAGATGTTCCAGCTGTGATGGTGGACTGCCTGGATGGATGAGCCATGCTTCAGTTTACACAGGATCAGCCGGTGTTCCTTGATGTCCTACTGGACACTACCTCAGTCCTGTAGTGTGGACTATCAGGCCCTTTGCCAGAGACATCAGTCCTGTATGACCGGAGGGAGGTTTGGTTCACATCGTCAGCTGGGTCAAAGCCTCTTCTGGAGGATGGAAAGTTTTGTCCAGGAAAAGGCTGAGTGGGGCCAGAAGAGTGAAAGGATTCATCAGCTGTTGCTGTACATTGATGATGCTGATGATAATGCTCAGAGCTCATGTCACAGCCAAGTGTCTTATGCCTGATTTGACATAAAGCAGATCTGATCTTCAGAACTGATGATTGAACTTCTGTGTCCACACTGGAAAACTCAGCTGTAAGTCGGTTGGCATGGCAATTTGAGTGTGGTCTTGTGATTGATTGGCTTAGGAATCCTTCCTGGTCCTCTGGAGAGGCTGCAGGAAGAGGAGGGTCTGGGGATCTCTGCTGGTATATTATTTTACCCCAGAAAAGTTTGTTCTTCTTAAGAAAAATGTTCTGAAAAGAACTTGTTAAAACAAACATGTGCAAATACATCCCTGACTCCATCCTCCATCAGGTTTCCTCTGATTGTATAGCAGCTCTGCTTGTGTCAAACATCATTAGGAAAATGGAGGAGAAGAAATGTTTGGGGTGAGGAAGAATTGGAGCTGGATGACCACAGAAATTTCAGCTGTCTGAATGTTGCTGGAAATTTCTTTGTAAATATTTTATTATATTGTACAAATAAATTTATTTGTATAAAAGTTGTTAGGTGTTTTCTAGGTGAAGTTTTGCTTAAATCCATTATAATTACACAATGCTACACCTGCTGGCAAGAAAGTGGACCTGCATCATCTAAAGCAGAAACAATGTGGGACTACAGTGAGATCAGGGTTAAGCTGAACTCGCGTGGTGTTGACGTAATGTCAGAACCACATAGCTGACGCAGATAAAATGTGCCTATATACTGGGGTGTAGGGAAACAGCGTCATGTTGCAGTTCCTGTTTTTGGATCTGCAGGTGGCAGTAGGGCTGTCTCCGGTGTTCACCGACACCTTCACCACCTCACTGGAGACACGCCACGTGCCAGCCTGCTTCAAAACCTCCAACATTATCTCTGTCCCCAAAAAGGACCACACGACTTTACTGACTACAGGACCAATCACCCTACCTCTGTGATAATGAAGTCATTTGAGCGCCTTGTTCTGTCCCACCTGAAAGCCATCACCGACCCTCTCCTGAACCTGCTGCAGTTCGCCTACAGAGCCAACAGGTCTGTGGACGATGCTGTAAACATCGCCCTCCACTTCATCTTGCAGCACCTAGACTCCTCAGGAACCAATGCTAGGATCCGGTTTGTGGATTTTAGCTCTGCCTTCAACACCATCTCCTGCAGGACAAGCTCTGAGCTGAACGTGCCTGACTCCACCTGTAGGTGGATCACAGACTTCCTGTCGGACAGGAAGCAGCATGTGAAGCTGGGAGTGCATTCTCTGACTCTCAGACTATCAGCATTGGTTCTCCTCAAGGGTGCGTCCTTTCCCCCTTCTTCTAGTACACCAGCAGCTGCACCTCCAGTCATCAATCTGTCCAGCTCCTGAAGTTTGCGGACGACACCACCCTCAGTGGACTCATCTCTGGTGGGGATGAGACCGCCTGCAGGTGAGAGATTGACCATCTGGTGTCTTGGTGCAGTTAGAACAACCTGGAGCTCAAAGCTCTAAAGACAGTGGAGTTGGTTGTGGACTTCAGGAAGAACGCTGCTCCACCTGCCCCATCACCCTGTGTGACTCCCCTGTCAGCACTGTGGAGTCCTTCCTCTTCCTGGGCACCATCATCAGCCAGAACCTCAAGTCACCAAGAAAGCCCAGCAGAGGATGTACTTCCTGCTGCAGCTGAAGAAGTTGAACCTGCCAAAGACAATGACGGTGCACTTCTACACCTCCATCAATGAGTCCATCCTCACCTCCTCCAACACCATCTGGTATGCTGCTGCCAAGGACAAGAGCAGACTGCAGCACATCATTCGCTCTGCAGAGAAGCTGATTGGCTGCGAGACTTGTTCAGGGCCAGGACCCTGATGCCTGCAGGAACCATGGTGGCTGACCCCTCCCACCCCAGTCACAAACTCTGAGGCTGAGGTCCATCAGGACCAAAACGTCACACCATAAAACAGTTTCTTCCCCTCTGCAGCTGGCCTCATCAACATGCCTCTCCCCCCCCCCCCCCCCCCAAGCCTCTGACACTGGTTCAACCAAACCCCCCACGGATACTACACATTATACTAATGTTGTATTAATGGTGCTACAATCTGAACGTCGCATATCCTCAGTTCAGAGGACTTACATTTACATTTCACTCATTTGCACAACTTTTCTTTTTATTGTTATAAAGCGAACGGGACACAGTTGGACTACAAAGTGAAGCCAAGCTAATGGCAAAGTATAATGACCTGGATGCAAGAACATCCAGATACACGGAGTGCCGAGGGGTCAGAAAAGATCGACATGGTGCAGTTCTCGAAGGAGCTGATCTGGTCTGAGCTGAAAATACAAACCAGACATTGAAAGAGCACACCGGGTCGGTGATGCTGCACGGAAGAGGACCAACACAGTCCGTACTGCTGCTTGAAGGAAGATGTTATTCAGGAAACAAAAGACATGAGACATGACAATAATTTTAATCAAGATTATATAAGAAAAAGAAACACGGGTCTGTGGTGTCACAGACCTGCACAACCTCGGATCTTTCTGGAATGGGAGACAAAGACGTTTGTACAGCTAAAGGACGCAGCAAGAATGCTGAGGAGACATGATGTCTCCATAGAAGAGGATGATGAGATGGCGAAGATGAAGAAGGATCTGATGAGCAGCCGCTGGAGGGCAAGTGACATCACATAATATGTGGCAGGTAAAGGGAAATGCATAAAAAGACAGAAAGGTCTCACTAACAAAAAGGTCCAAATGAAAATTTAATAAAAAAAAAATCAATAACGAAAAAGGAGCTACAGAGATATTTTTATTTGAAAGGAATATAATGTTGGTTGCAGAGTTTTATAATATACTTAATACTATTTGACTATCAAGCAACTTTATTCAGAAAGAAGAAAAAGTTGCAGCTGCACTTCGTGAAAGAAGCTGCATCTTCAGTTGTTGGAAGTTAAATAAAGTTAATGTTTTTAGCCAGTGGTCTCAGTTAATTGTTTAGTTGTTTGTTTTATGATGAACGTGAGGGGAATGAATAAATGTGTTTTGGTGTCTAAGGGTAGATAATTGTGAAGTGGATGGGCACAGTACTTGTGACAACCATTTTTTGCTATGGACAGGATAAAATTTATTTCATATAATGTCCATGGTCCACATAACCCAATTAAAAGAAAGAACTTAACTTAACTGTTCAATAGCACTGATACAAGAACCTCATTTGGATGAAACAGAACATAAAAAATAGATGAAGCGGCTGGATAAATCAAGCCTACTTGTTTTGGGAGAAGAAGGGGAGTAGCAATAGTTTTCAAAAAGGGAAGATATACGATGATAAGGGAAGGTTTGTTATGGTTGTTGGGTCATGTAAGAGATAAAATGGGCTCAATATTGAATATCTACGCATCTCATATGAAAAGAATGAATTATTTTCAAAATGATTGCAATTTAATTATGCAAGAGGAAAAGGAGGTAGAAGGATATTTTAACAGCATACAAAATAGGAAATTGGATAGATTACCATCGGAAAAGAGAATGATCAAAAGATCTTGGACTAATGGATTCATGGAGGATTAATCATCCAAAAGAAAAAGAATTTACTATAAATAAATTAAAAAAAAAAAAAAAAAAAGAAAAAAAATTTACTTTTCACCTCAAACCCACATAATAGCTATTCAAGGATAGGTTTTTCTTTTTATAAACAAGTAAAATGCTAAAGTGATGAGCAGTGGGACTGAATCAATAACAATAAGTGACCTGTTCACTTTACAAAAGAACTGGAAAATGATTTACCTCCTTCAAGTATTGGAGACTTAATGTGTCAATTCTAACAGATAATTTAGTGGTGCGAGAGATAAAAACAATGCATTAACTAATTTATTGAAAAAACAGTAGACGTCAGTATAACTCTATGGGAGTGTGGGTATAAGCCGTAATTACAGGAAAAATTGACTGAGATCACATCTCGAATTAAAAACACAAGGGAACATCAAAAAAAAACTGTTGGAAAATTTAAAAAAAAATGGAAAATTAACACACAAAGACTTGAAAAATCTATTATGTCAGAACTAAAACACAAAAGATTCAAATTAGATCAGCTGTTAACATTTAAAAGCAGAAAACGCTCTACGATTTATTAATCAAATGTACTATGAAAAAGGTAAAAGAGCAAATAAATTATTTAGCATTTCAAATAAAAAAGAAACAGGTGGAGCGGTTAGTAACAAAGGAAATCAAGACAAAACCCACAGATATTCCAAAAACATTTGCAGACTATTACAGAATGTGATATGATGACGGAAGACATTGCCTCATTAGACAATAAAAGAAATATTTATGAACAAGACTAACTTACCAACACCATTATTAAAAAGAACATTTAATTATGTTTTAGAGTCAGGAAACGTGCCAAAATCATGGTCTGAAGCTCTCATCTCTGTCTTACACAAGGAGGGTAAGGATCCCTTCAATGTGCAAGTTTCCGCCCTGTCAGTTGACTCTGCAATGATTTACAGACATTAACAAGCATAAACAGAGTTCAAAAACATGTATCACAATTAAAGCGGATCAAACAGGTTTGATACCTGGAAGACAGACCGCTAACAACATCAGAAAAGCTTTGAATCTCATGTGCCAAAACAAGTTCAAATACAAATGTGAGATGCTAAAAAAGCCCTTGATTGTGTGAAATGAACTGTCAGTGTTTGGATTCCACCCAAAGTTTTTAAACTGGATTAAACTTGTTTATAAGAATCCAAATCAAGAATCAAAGTTAACAGATGCTATTCTGAATTCTGCTCTCTGAAAAGAGGAGTAAGGCAAGGGGATTGTTTGAGCTCGTTATTATTTGCTTTGAGTATAGAACCCTCTAGCCAAATAGATCAGACAAGACCCAAACATAAAGGGAATTCAGGATGAAGGAGGTGTAGAATAAAAAATATTACTGTTTGCTGATGATATTCTCTTACATATAAGACATCCTGTCGTAACGATACCAACCCTGAATAAAAATGCTTGAATATGTTAATATTCTGGGTTATGTAAATACTGAATCAAAGTCAGTAGCTATGGTTATTTCAGGGAAATGTCCAAATTTAAATGGACAGAAGAGGGACTTAGATACTTGGGCATTACTATTACACTAAAACCATCACATCTATTTGCAGCTAACTACATAAAGGTAATAGATGAAAATTATAAAGATTTAGATGGGATAAATGCTGCCTTGACATTACTGGGACGAATAGCAGTGATAAGGATGAATATTTTACCGAGGTTTTTTGTTTATGCTTCAGTCTCAAATTATCTCAAAGTTTATTTGGAGACACAAATAACCAAGAATAAAGTATACATTACTTAGAAGCCCTAAAGAAAAGGGTGGTTTAAATTTATCCAATATAAAGATATACTATTGGGTATCACAGTTAAAAGCTCTAAAAGTGTGGATGGATAAAGATGATGGGACGGGATGGAGGGAAAGGGACACAAAATTCATACCAAGATACCTTTCCAATCACTGCCATTCATAACAAAATCAACTCAAAGCAATTTAAAAATTACAAATGAATGGGTTAAAGGAACATTGAAAATATGGGAAACAGTTAAAACAAAATAGGTCTAACTTCAATTTGTAGGGCCACTAAAATAACCGTTAAATCCAGACTTTCCACCTCGAATGAAGGGGACTCGGGAAATGGAAAGAGAAGGATTAGTACATATAAAATCAGACTCAGTATTAGACTCAGAATCCGACTCAGACTTAGAATTAGAATCAGAATCAAACTTCGAATCAGGATCAGACTCAGAATCAGAATCAGGTTTATTGCCAAGTAAGTTTACATGTACAAGGAATTTGTTTGGTGCGCTGGTGCCAACAAGAATTTTTTTTAATATTAATAAAAATTAAATAAACCACTAAATATGAAAATGACAATAAAAATAAAAAGAGGAGCTGTGGCAAATAAATGTGATACAAATGTGAGTACAGGCTGAACTGAGGATGATGCTCAGCTTGTTGCAGCATTGATGCAAAGTTAATATAACACGTAGTGTCCATGTTGGGGGTTATGGTTGAACCAGTGGTAGAGTTGTGGGGGGTCCCGGTCAATGTTGATGAGGCTGGGTTGCAGAGGGGAAGAAACTGTTTTTTATGCGTGAGGTTTGGTCCTGATGGACCGTAGCCTCTGGCCAGAGTGGAACATCTCGAAGAGTTTGTGACCGGGGTGAGAGGGGTCAGCCTCAGGGACCTGGCACAGCTCCCATCTCCTCACAGAAAGCAGAGAAGATGCTTGTTTTTAGTGGTCTGGTCTTTATAAAATTGACTACACCTATAATGTCAGTCATAACCTCATAGAATTCAGAGGAAAGATGCCTTGATGCCATTCCTTCTCTGTGTATTATACAGTGTGTCCACTCAGCATTAGGTGAGGCCTTCTTGATGAGTGTCCAAAGTCCTCTTCTCATTCCTGACATGGTCTGTGCACCATCAACTGCAAAGACAGATGCAGTTCTCCCACTTCAGCCCTTTCTCAGTGGGGAAGCAGTCCAGCGTTTGAATCGCTCTTCAGCTGAGGCTCTGTCTCTGACTTATTTACAAAAAGTAGATCACACAGGGAGTTGCGCACACATAAGGCAACTAACCGTCTTTGTTGCTGTCAACTGCTGCATTCAAATTGTAAGTCAAAACGTTTGTCTTCAAGGTTATCTACCAGCTGTTCCTGAAGATCGTTAGCAATGTCATTTATACATCTGGCGATGTTGTCATTGGACAGAGGACTGTTTTTATTTTCACAGCACTTGTGTCATCTAGCATGACAGAGACCACGTCTAATGCTGCAGGCAGTTTCAGCTCCTCTGTTATGGTGTGGGGTTTCCTGCACTGAGCAGTTTGGTACACCACCTTGTATGATGCTAACAGTGCTCATTGGTTTAATGAAGAAGCATTCACAAACGTGAGATGATTGTTGGCAATATTTGGCACGTTTTCACTGAAAAAACTCAAGCTGCTTATCAGCGTGATTGGGATGTAATGTCTTTAAGTGACGGCCACTGCCAACAATTTTAGACACAGTAAACTCACCAGTCCTTGCTTGTCTCCCACCGTAGTCACAGTAAAGCCAAGCGCTACATACGCTTTCGGGTGACTTTCGTTTGTTTCATTATCTCCGTTTCTCACCCGCCTTTTCTTTTCATGGTGTTCAAGTCATCTCCCGCTCTGTGCTGTATTTGAAAATGTCGGGTGCGAAAAAAAAAAAAAAAACTAACAAACAAACAAACCCTAGAGCTAATACTCCCTGCGCACACTCTGACAATAAGAGCACCACTGCCACCTACTGCAGTGGAATGTGCAATTACATTTTATTCCAGTAGTACAGCAAAATAAAAAGCATGTTCCCTGGGTCATGCCCCACTACTTGACTAAGAACTGCTGTAGGTGCTGATTGGGTTCTTATGGTTTCCATAGAAAACACTCTGGCCAATAGCTGCGGGACAGGGATCCCGCTCCTCCACCAATGATCCGAGCCGAAAGCCTCTGGACAACAGAGTGTTAAAAACCGTCAAGTGTGAGCACACACACACACACACACAACACATACACTCACATGTCGCACACGCAACGACCGAGACTCAGAATTTTTGCTGCAACTTCTAGAAGTTGAGATGTTTTTCTTTGTCCTTCCTTCCTTCCTTCCTTCCTTCATCCTCCTGCTCCTCCTCCTCTTCCTCCTACTCCTCTTCCTCAGTGTACTGCCAGAACTTCGCTCCAAACTTTAAGGAGAGCGAGATGAATGTCATCGCAGCCGACATGTGCACCAACGCCCGTAGAGTTCGCAAGCGTTGGCTCCCCAAGATCCAGTCGCATCCTCCCTGATGGCCTCCCCTCCTCCGCCTCCTCCCACCCCCGCAAAGTTAAGAGGGGTGGAGGAGGAGAGTCAGTGGTGCAGCCCAGCAGGCAGCCCCTTTGAGCTGGACCTGCGGCAGCTCAGCGCCTCCTACCTTGGCCTGGACGGCATCACTGTACGCTGAGCGACGCGAGAGGGAGACAGCGGGTGAGAAGGAGCGAGATAAGGAGGCCCCAGCTACCCTCCTGCCACACCTGCAGTTTGCAGGGTCTCGTGGAGGGAGGAGGAGGAGGCCAGAGCCAGGTAGAGGAGAGGCATATGGGAGGTGAGGCAGATGGGGAGGCGAGGCTACAGACTGAACAAACCTGCTGACCTCCCCTCTCCCTGTCCTCCTCCTCTGCCTCCTCTTCACAGCCCTCTCCGCAGCCTGCAGAGCCAGGTCCCTCTCACAGGGGATTGATCGACACAGATGAGAGAGGCGGGTGGAGCCTCTGGAAGACAGCCAACAAGCTTTCTAATGTATCTGCCTACCTGTGTGTAAATAATACAATAGCTACCTGTCCCCACCTGTCCTGTCTGTCCACCTGTCTGTCCCCCCTACCTCACTTCCTGTCTGCCTGCCTACCTCCACGTCCACCTGTCTGTCTGTTTGCTCTGCTGCATGTCAACAGCCTCCTGCAGTCCAACACACAGACCTATAGCAACAGGACTGATGATGATGATGATGATATTCTGATTATGACAATAAAGCTTCTTGATAATCAGGGTTTACTGCTTCTGGTTCTGGGTGATCTAAAACTGAATGATCTGAAATTTTAAAAAAGAGGTTTTAGAATAGAATAGATTACAGTAGATTAGATTAAATTAGAATAGAATAGAAACAGAATCAAAATGAGAACACAATAGAATAGAGTAGGACTGGAATAGATCAGAATAGATTAGATTAGATCAAAACAAAATACAATGATATTGATTATATAGATTAGATTAAAATAGAATAGAACTGAACAGATTAGAATAGAATAGCATAAAATAGAATAGAATAGACCAGAATAGAAGGGATTACATTAGATAAAAATCAGATAAGAACAGATCAGATTAGAAAAGAATAAAATAGAATGGGATCGTTCAGGACTGGTTGACCTGTCCAGTAAGTACCTGCTGCTCACCTGCTAAATGCTGGGATATGCTCCAGCTTCCCTGATGATGGGTTGGATAGATGGGTGGAATGGGCATAGAAATAGAATAGAATAGAATAGAATAGAATAGAATAGACCTTTTTTCATCCCTCTTGGGGAAATTTGGTCCTGCAGGCAGCTGTACAGACAGTGTTTCTCAATCCGGGTCCTTGGTCCTTTGCCAGCTATCCTTGGTGAAAGTGGACTCTGTGCACCACTTTCAACTGGATTAAACCACGTTTAGCGGACATGGATGAGATATGTATCAAATTTAAAATGGAGTTTCCACTGATCGTCCCTAAAAGCCCCTCCAAGGTCAGAGTCCCAGGCCTTCCTTAAGTTTTCAGTAGAGTGTGGGTTAATGCTCTGGATATGGTCATAAATCTGGGCCACCAGACCTCGCTGTCTGCTTTCAGTTCAAGAATATGTTCAATTTGTGATTTAAGGGCTTGTCCGGAAATGAGTTAAATGACTTTTGTACAAAGCTCCTAACCTGTAGGAAGTGGTTCTTGGGCAGGTCATAGGTCTGAGATAGTTGAGCGAAGGACATAAATGTGTTTTCTGTAAATAATTTATATATTGACTTAACCCCTATGTTGAACCACAAACCGAATATGGTGTCAGTACAAGAGGGAGTTAAATGATTAGACTTAACAGGTGCGAGGATAGAGGGACTCTGCAGTCCAAAGGGTTTCTAACCTGTGCCTAGATTCTTATTGTGTGGTTAACTATTGTGTATGAGCTCAAATTGTTGGTAACAAGAGGAAAAGGCGCACAGATCACAGAACCTAAGTGGTATTGGCATAAGGAAAGCTCCGCCGCACCCCAGGTCCAGCTTATCTACAATAGGTATGTTGCATGCCAGTAATGGAAAATGAAGTTGGCAATCCGAGTCCACCTGAGCACTTTGGGGCTTGTATGTTGGGCTTACTAATACAACTAGGTTTACTCGCCCATATAAAGGAACCAATAGATTGGTCGAGTGTTTTAAAGAAAGATTTTGTTATTAAAATTTTGAAAGAGATATAAAAATTTTGGTAACCGATATAATTTTAATAAGGTTTACCTGTCCTGTAACTGACAGTGGTAGGGAGGACCATCGCTCATATCTTATTTACATTTATTAAGGGCTGCCAAGAAGTTTTCTTAAAGGTAGCGGGGAGGGAACGACTAACCTCCACTCCCGAAGTATTTAAGGCCATTATGAACCCTTTGAAGGGGGAAGAGAGTAGGGGGCAACTTCATCCGCCTCAGGGGTTAATGGAAAAAAGTTAGCTCTTTTGTAAATTCAGCTTGTATCCCGAAATCTTTCCAAATTGGCTCAGAATACTCAAAATACAGGGAACCGATAAAATAGGGTCAGAGATATATATAGCAGATCGTCTGCGTAAAGGGATGTTTTAAATACTAGGCCCTTCCGCTGTATGCCTTGAAAGTTCTCACTTTGCCTCAGTGCGATCGCTAAGGGGCTCGATGCCCACTGTAAAACAGGAGGGGTGAGAGAGGACATCTCTGTCCCGTCCCCCATTTGAGAGGGAAGTAGTCAGACTGGGTATTATTGGAGATCACGGAGGCCAGGTGGAGGAATAGAGCAATCTGATCCAAGAAAAGACTCCTCTTTAAAGCGGAATTTTCTGAAGAGTGAGGAATAGGTGTTCCCACTCGACCCGGTCAAAAGCCTTTCAGCATCCACTGAAACTACCACTTCCGGGCGTGTTGACGATGTTGAATAATAATTTAACTCCTAGTTAAATTGACTAGGAGTGCTGGCCTGAATGAACCCCCGGTTTGGTCAGGTGAATAAAATCAGGGCTCACACTTTCTAGGTGTTTGGGCCAAAGTTTTGAATAATATTTTAAACATTAAACATTGCTTGAAGGGTCGATGCTAGTAAATAGGCAGATTTTTTATAAAATTCGCATGTAAATCCAGTCAGGGCCAGGTGACTTGTTACTTTGGCAAGAATTTCTACCGCCGTGATAATGTTCATAGCTTGAGATGTCTGCACACAATTTAGTATGTTTGGCCATCTGACACACAGGGAATAGCCAGGTTCTCAAAGAAATTACCATGGGGCAGCCGTGTCATCGTCATGCTCCGATGTATAAAGGTGGGAGTAGAAAGCTTTATTTATATCATACATGGTCCATTAGGATTTCTCCTGCGTGTGACTGAATTTTTGTAATAGAGCGAGAAGAACCACTGTTTGACGAGCTTGACGAGCTAGCAGACTACTTGCTTTGTCTCCAAATTCATACACATTATGCCTGGCTTTCATAATGAGACGAGTTGCCTCGTTAGTGGTTACGAGGTCAAATTCAGTTTGTAATTGCAGGAGGTCTTTGTAAAGATCCGGAGTTTGATTTTGGGCATATTTCGCATCGATATCTAGCAACTTTGGGAGATTTCATGTAATTTGGACGTTTTTTTTTCTCTTTTAGGTGTGGAGGAGTAAGCTATAATTTGTCCACGAATGTAAACTTTAAGGGTCTCCCATAGTGTAGCAAAAGAGATCTCAAGGGGAGGTGTTGGTCTCTAGGCAAGAATTTGATTTGGGATGAAATAAACTCTACAAAACTCTGATCTGCTAGCAGGAGAGGGTTGAGTCCTCCAGATTCTTTTATCTGGTGATTTGGGAGATCCAGTTCAAATTGAATGGCTCTGGTAGTCTGATATAACAATACTGGTATATGAGCTGGTTTTAACCTTGGGTGAAGAGCCTGTTGTCAAGAATAAAATAATCTATACGAGTATAGGTGTGATGTCCAATTAGAGAAAAAAAGAATAGCTTCTAGAATGCGGAAACTGAAACCTCCAGACATCTGTAAGACCACATTGGGACATAAAATTACTCACAACTTCTGCGCCCTGAAGCGACTCTGGGGGTTGTTGAGGATCTGTCTAAGGGTGACGTCTATTACAAAGTTGAAGTCCCTTCCTATTATGAGATATCCATTATCAATCCTGGGTATCGACAGAAATAGCTTTTCTAAAAACTGCTATCATCACAGTTTGGTGCATATAAGTTCACATAAAAATTACAGGACTGGCAAAGAGTTGTCTGATCACAATGACGTATCGTCTAGTAGGGTCGCTGATTGTTTCCTGAGGGTGAAAAGAAATATTTTTGTTTATAAATATAGCCGTCCCTCTTGCTTTTGCATTAAATTTGGAGTGATGCACTTGGCCCACCCAGTTACATTGAGGCTAGCGATATTTGCATTGCATAAGTGGGTTTCTGGAAGAATGCTACATCGACCTTCAATTGTTTGTAAGACATAACTTTTGTCTTTTAAACCGGGTTGTTGACCTCTTTGACATTCCAGGATATGAACTTCAATAATCAGTTATCTTATTGTAGTTACTACCCGTATTAGTTTAGGGGAGTAAAGAAGCGGTGGGGCGGAGTGGATTAATAACAGGAGGCGTTAAAAGCATGTCGCAGCGGAGAACCCTGAGGGAGGGATAAGGGATTGATACTAAAAAAGGGGAGAGAGAGGGAAAAGAAAATCAAACAAAAAGAAAGAAGTTCACAGCAAAAAGCGATAGGTGCTCCAGTCATGTGTGTATAGACCCATGAAACCTGTTCCTTGGCTTGTGCCATTATACTAATTGTGCATTGCTTAATCCTGCACTCTAAACTCTGTCTTAGTGTAAATCAGTCTTAGGATGTAGAGAGAAAAGAAATTGAACACAACAAACTCACACCACACAAACACCTAAACATCTAAACAGTGATAAATTAATACAGTGTCCCGGCTGGTGTTCGCTACAGTAAACAGCAGCACTGAATTCCAACTGCCTCAACGAAGGGAAGAATAGCAAACATGAATAACAATAATGGCGTACATAGTCAAGTGTCTTTAAGGCACGTGGACAATGCTGAACTTGCCCTTTTACTAATTTCTACCCATTTAAGTTGCTGTTACAGATATTCAAGCGGTAGATTAAACCAGTAAATTATCGCGATGGCTTAGCAAGTAAAGCAAATAAGTTGGGAAAGGAAGGAAGGAAAAAACACCCCAAAAAATAAACAAACAAAAAAAAACATGCATAGATTAGATTACATTAGATTACATTAGATGAAGACGATGATGATGATGATAATGATGATGATGATAGCAAGAATATGACTGATGATGATGAAGAAGACGATGATGATAATAGGAATAATGATGATGAAGATGATGATGATGATAGCAAGAATAAGAATAATGATGATGAAGATGATGATGACGATAGCAAGAATAAGATTAGATTACATTAGATTAGACTTTATTATCTCACAGTGGAGAAATTCACTTGTTACAGCAGCTCTTGTTATAGAATAAAGTGCAGAAAGACAGAATAAGGTGAACATGCATCACAGCAAGAAGGTGCAATATAAATTATTTACAAGAAAAAGTCTAAGAAAAGCAAAAAATATGTACCATTATAATATAAAAGATATATATATATATATATAAAATATAACAACAACTTCACAGACTATATACATATTTACATGGTGATGGTGGGATATGAAGAATATGATGATATTGATAATGGGGGGTATTGGACAGTAAAATATAAATAAATATTACACAGTATTATGACTATACAGATAAGTTGTACAGTCTGACAGCAGTGGGAATGAAGGACCTGCGGTAGCTCCTTGCTACACTGAGGGTGTCTCAGTCTGCTGCTGAAGGAGCTGCTCAGCCCCCCCACAGTGTGGTGCAGCGGGTGAGAGGTGTTGTCCATGATGGATGTGAGCTTGGCCAACATCCTCCTCTCACCCACCTCCTCCACAGAGTCCAGCGGGCAGCCCAGGACAGAGCTGGCCCTCCTAACCAGCTTGTTCAGTCTCTTCCTGTCCCGGTCAGTGCTGCTCGCTCCCTGGCAGACAACGGCGTAGAGGACGGATATGCATATGCATATGCACATATGCAGGATAGATATGCATATATACATATGCAAATATATCCATATACATGTACACACATACATGCGTACACACATGCACACGCATACTTATATAAATAAGTGAATAAAGGAATAAACAAATAAGTAAGTAGATTTTTAAAAAAAACATACTCATAATTCACTCCCATTAGCGTTATGGTCATTTGTTGTGGGTAAGGGTTAGTTATATATATGGGTTAGTATATGAAGCCCAGAACACAAGGAAGAACAGCAGAAAAGGTATTTTAAGCCTCATATATTTACAGTGAAGGAGGAATATACCATACTGGCCAAGCAGTGTACAATAGTAGTGAGGTAGGTAGAAGTAAAGGCCATCGTGTGATCCTAGCAACATTGAGGTTGACAGCACGTTAGGCTGCACCCTACGGTCGACCTACTTAATGTCTTAAACCGGTATTTCAGACCACTCACCTATCAGTCCAACAGAACTGAGCAGAAAACATTCTCTGCTGTTACCCTTTCAACGATCAGATCAACATTTACTCAAGGTTCACCCCGGCAGGATGTCTGGCGTCCAATAAAGCAGTGACTTCAGCTGGTGCGCTGAACTCGTATCTGGATCCGTCGGCAATCACCTGAGCTTGGCGGGGGAAACATAGATTGAACTGGTATTCCGCAGCTCTCAGCTGGATCTTGACCGGAGTAAAGGCAGCTCTCTTTCTAACTACTTCAGCACTGTAGTCAGGGTAGATGTGGATCTCCGAGCCTCTGTAGAACAGAGGGCCTTTTTCTCGTGCTAGCTGCACAATTCGTTGCTTTATCTGGAAGCAGTGGACACAAACTATGAAGGTACAGAGGACACCGTCTTTTCGCCTTTGGGTGGCTAGCCTGTGAGCTCTGTCCACGGTTGGGGAATGGGGCATCTTGACCAAAGATTTCTCCCAAGCAGGACTCGATGAAAGAGGTGGGTTGATTGCCTTGGCTTCCCTCTGGTATGCCAGTAATCCGAATATTGCACCTCCTGGATCAGTTCTGAAGATCATCCACTTTTAATTGCAGCCAGTCATTTTCCTTCGTGAGTTTTCCGGTCACCGACTCCAGCGTAGCTAGCCTCCCATGGAGGTTGGACAAGGAAGTTTCAATGGCCTGGATTGTCTGGTCGTGTTTGATAATGGCGGCATGTTTGGCTGAAATTTGAGCAGTTAAGCTTGTAATAATCCTCTCCTACATGCCAGAGAGCAGTTTCTGGATGTCAATCAGGGATGCAGCCGATGGGTTGTCATCAACGTCGTGTGCAGAGTCGCCGTTAGCCAGTAGCTCAGAAGCCGGGTAGCCATCTTGTTTGCTCTCACTCCAGTTTTCGGCTTTTTACCTTTAGTTGTGGAGTTCTTGCCCATGTTTGGTGGATTTGTTGTGATTATCATCATCGTCTAAATCGTCATCATCATCATTATTATTCTTATTATCATCATAGTCTAAATCGTCATCATCATCATTATTATTTTTATTATCATCGTCTTCATCATCATCATTGTGTTCATCATCATCATTCTTACAATCATTATGATTATTGTCTTCAGCATCATCATCATTAATATTATTCTTACTATCATCATCTTGTTCATCATCATCATTATAATCATCATCATCATTTTTATTCTTGCTATAATCATCATCATCATTCCTATTATAATCATCATCTTCATCATCATTATTATTTTTATTATCATTACCATCTTCATCATAACCATCATCATCATCATCATTGTTATTCTTACTATCATCATCATCTTCATCATCATGATTATTATTATTATCATCGTCTTCATTATCATCATCATCATTCTTACTATAATAATCGTCTTCATCATCATCATCATCATTATTATTCTTACTATCATTGTCTTGTTCTTCATCGTCATCACTATCATTATAATCATCATTATTTTTCTTATTATCATCATCGCCTTAATCGTCATCATCATCATTATTGTTGTGATTATCATCATCGTCTAAATCGTCATCATCATCATTATTATTTTTATTATCATCGTCTTCATCATCATCATTGTCTTCATCATCATCATCATGATTATTCTTACTATCATTGCCTTTATCATCATCATCATCATCATTCTTACTATGATTATCATCATTATCATGATTATTATTCTTACTATCAACATCATCTTCACCATTATCATCATTATTAATATTCCTACTATCATCATCATCATCATCATTATTCTTATTATCATCATCGTCTTAATCATCATCATCATTTTTATTCTCGCTATCATCATCGTATTCATCATCATTTTTATTCTTATTATCATCATCGTCTTCACCGTCTTCATCATTGTCTTCATCATCATCATCATCATTCTTACTA